>NC_087212.1:5396844-5444344 GCF_015104395.2 Macrobrachium nipponense
ATCATCTCTATTTCACCTCATATCCATTTACGCAATTCTGATTTCAACAGCGTTTGCGATTCTTAGAAAAACTAAAGCATTTGCATTTATGACAATGATGATGATGATAATCAGAGTAATTACTTCTTATGTATATATATATATATATATATGTATATATATATATATATATTTATATATAAAGATGTTCACCACTTAAAAGAGTCTGTTGTTAGCTCTCTCTCTCTCTCTCTCTCTCTCTCTCTCTCTCTCTCTCTCTCTCTCTCTCTCTGGCACTAGCAAGTATGTGTTTATTTTAGCTTGCTTTATGTAAATGCGGGCGTGTCATAACAGTGGTAACTGAGTTTCATATTACATACAAGTGAATGTTTCTTCAAATAATATTACACTAATATTAATGGGAATTCAGCAGTGATGTATTATTATTATTGTTGTTGTTGTTGTTATTATTCTTAGTGTTTACATGTTGTAGATACATCAAACAAGTGCTGAAGAGATAATGTATGATTGATATTTTGAAGACCCTAAATAATAATGAAAATTATAATAATAATAATAATAATAATAATAATAATAAAAATAATAATAATAATAATAATAATAATAATAATGAATGTATAATAATAATAATAATAATAATAACTATTATTATTATTAATTATTATTATTATAGTTATTATTATTATTGTTATTATTATTATTATTATTATTATTATTGTTGTGTTGTTGTTGTTGTTGTTGATTTGAAGTTCATGGTGTTCTGAGAGATAACAGAAGGTATGAGAATACTGAAAGCAGATAATAATAATAATAATAATAATAATAATAATAATAATCAATAAATAAAATAATAATAATAATAAATAAATAAATAAATAAATAAATAAATAAATGAAATGTATAATCAGATCGGCATTCCATTATATTTTGAGTTTAGATATTTTTTTTTATTCATGAATGTAAACGGCGTAGGGAGGTGTTTACAATGTAGATTCTCTGTCAAATATAAAAGGGTTAATCGCCATAAATGGTTAACTGTAATAGAGGGTTAATTGGCATACTCCTAAATGAACCAAAATCAAACCCCACCCCCCTCCCTCCCTTGCCCAGATCTGCTCTAAACAAACAATTATTTTTAGAATGACCCCAAGGGACCTGACCATACCTTAGCTCCCCTTCGTCTTTGAAGAATTGACCTCAGGTCATTATGGTAAGCCCCCATTAATCTCCCTCGGATTCCTTAACCTCTCTCTCTCTCTCTCTCTCTCTCTCTCTCTCTCTCTCTCTCTCTTTGTATACATAGTGTTCACTCACCTTTTATGTATATTTTACAGTTTGTGTGCGCCCATTTCTATATATACATACATACATACATACATTATGTACATATATATAAATATATATTATCTTGTTTTAGAGAAAATATACAATATTTTACAATTTTAACAGTATTACATGCAGAATGTTACCAAAGTCGACTTAAATTTACTAGAATTTAACAAATATGTATGTGTGTGAGTATGTGTGTACTTATATACTTATATACATACATTCATACATACATACATCATCCACGCTTATTTCCCAATCGAAACCTTATTGTCAACCTTGATTCTTCTTATAGGAAACCATTGATAATTTTTTTTTTTTTTACTTATAATAAGTTGTAGTTTAACAAGGATGGGATAATTTACAGTTTTACAGAGATGGGATGGAACAAGATCGTGATCATGATGTAGTGACTATGAGGCAGAGAGAGAGAGAGAGAGAGAGAGAGAGAGAGAAAACACCCTTGGCAGCCACATGCCTTCAACAAAAACAATACAGTTCACCAAGAAGCCTGGGAAAGTTGCCCGCCTGAGGAAATTGTGGAGCGATGTGTTGAATTCTCTTCCCCTTCTCTCTCTCTCTCTCTCTCTCTCTCTTCCCCTCAGCTGGTGCATTGTCATTTTCATCTGGTTCTCATCAAAAGGGGAGTCGAGTCGAGGGGTGGACGGGTCCTCGGATGGGGAACCAGGAGTCCTTGAGGATTTTAGCTGCAAAGGACGCCGTCTCCTATTGTGGGATCCTGAAGTCGATATGATAAATGATAGTTTATGAAGGTAATAATAATAGGTAATATTTATGAAATTAAGATGAGTATGCTCATGTAAATGAGCAAGCAAATCGAGGAAATATCATATGGGTTTTTTAAATCATTCACTGGTTATTGATGTTAACAGTCAAGTTTGCAGCTCTATAATTGTTGAAAATCTAATTATTATAATACTAATAATAATAGTATAATAATATCTTATTGAAGAGAATGGCTTATAATAATATTATTGTTATTATTTTAAAAAAATCCTCATAGTAGCACGAGTCTTCAAATGGAGACACAAATCCATAGTTACATAACTGTGGATTTATTTCTCTATTATTATTATTATTATTATTATTATTATTATTATTATTATTATTATTATTATTTAGTATTATTAATATGAAAATGGAGCTCAGGGCTATATACAGGGAATATACAAATATATCAGAAATACATTTTTCTTGCCGTAAGTTGAAACAACTTAGTATTTTTGACAACATCTACTTTTTTTATGCTTTTATGAGCTGTCATAGATTTGAAGTTATATTATTTTACTCTCATCCTTAATGAAAATGATTTCTTAAATTCTTATTCAGATTTATTAATATATTTACCTGGGATTCGCTGTATGAATATAACTCGAGATCTGATCGGTCACTCGAGATGAGACCTACATTAAATGTACTAATATTTGATTTTTAAAGGAATAACTGTATGAATATCATAACTCGAGATCTGATTGGTCACTCGAGATGAGACCTGTATTAAATTTATCATTATTTACTTTTTAAAGGATTAACTGTATGAATACAATAACTCGAGATCTGATTGGTCACTCGAGATGAAACCTATATTAAATGTATTAATATTTACTTTTTAAAGGATTAACTGTATGAATATAACTCGAGATCTGATTGGTCATTCGAGATGAAACCTGTATTAAATGTATTAATGTTTACTTTTTAGAGGATTAACTGTATGAATATAACTCGAGATCTGATTGGTCACTCGAGATGAAACCTGTATTAAATGTATTAATATTTACTTTTTAAAGGATTAACTGTATGAATATAACTCGAGATCTGATTGGTCACTCGAGATGAGACCTGTATTAAATTTATCATTATTTACTTTTTAAAGGATTAACTGTATGAATATAACTCGAGATCTGATTGGTCACTCGAGATGAAACCTGTATTAAATGTATCAATATTTACTTTTTAAAGGATTAACTGTATGAATATAACTCGAGATCTGATTGGTCACTCGAGATGAAACCTACACACATCTCTCGAGCAGCATCTCGGGAAAGGGAAAAACAACAAGTTCCTTGGCGATCCGAGACATTTTGGGGGGAGGGTGGGTGGTTTAGGGTAAATACTGTTTGGCCCGGGGCGAAATCTCCTATAATGACCTGGGCCTGCGGTGTAGTTGTTATATAGGCCTTTTCGTACTGCTGTTATGAATTAATATTTATGTATATATCTTTTTCTGAGATTGCATTCCAACCCTCTGCTTCATCTCGGTCCGAGGAAATACGCAGTAGCTGAAAAAGGGGAAAATATTGAAAGACACGAGCGAGCGAGTTTGGAAAGGAAAGAGGTCGAACCATTTCGAAATTTTGTATCGTTCGCCGCGAGGGGCAGGTGTTGGTAGTTGGCGTAGCGTCGTCTATATCTCCTCGGTCCACACATGGTGCCCAAATTCCAGAGACCAGAGTCCTGGGAACGATGTTTCAAGCGTCGTTCTCACGGTGCCCCGAAGGTGGGTGTCGGTGTACGATGATGTCGATTCCTGAAATCGATTTCGGTCGGTTTCAGTCGTGTTTTCCGTCGGTGTCGTAAGACCAGAGTTTGCGTTCATCAGGGTTATTGTGTCTCGTGAGTTAAATGAAACTACTATACGTCTGGGAGTTGTGGAGAGAATATAAATTCGCCTTTCTTATCGCCGCCCTTGGCAAGTCTGTCCTTATGCCCTAGGCGCAGCTCGTGTCGCGCACACACCTGCCACGAGGCATCACGTGCCCGTGACGTCATGGGGCTGCTCGTGTATAAATACGGCGGAGGTCTGCTCCGTTCAGCATACTCATTCCATCTCTCGAGTCGTACACACAGCTTGGTACGCACAGAGCCCTCTCTCTCTTATCATCACAATGGCTGTCACCGGTAGCAAGAAGACTTCCTCCTCCTTCTTCAGCGTCCACAGCTTGAAGAAGGCCATCAAGAAACTGGTCAAGAAGACCCGTTCGCTCAAGGAGGACAACAAGAAGGTCCCCGAGAAGGAAGCGGCACAGACAGAGAACGTCAGCGTCATCTGCCGCGTCGATTTCGACGCCGAGATCGAGGACAACCTCGCCAACGAAGCACTCGAGGCCCGCCTCCTGCAGATCATCGAGGCTTCCCCCGCCACGCTGGACCTCTCCCTCAACCTGAAGGGCACCATGATGGTCAAGGCCGAGCCCGAATTCGAGGTGCAGTTCGGGACTTTCTGGACGACAAACGACGACGATAACTGGAGTCTATGCAAGGAGCTCTTCGCGGCACCACAGCGCCCCGTCAAGGCTTGAGAACGAGACCTTCTGATGCAACGCACCCACCTGAATTCCTGTGATGTGTACGCCCTTCTGCTGACCCCGGGGGGCGTCGAATTGTGTCGTTTTTGTGATAAGCAAGTGCCAGCAGTAGCCTACGGTAGTTCCCCCTCAAGCCTCGAGGACGACCTACTTGAAGTTCTTAGAGCCTCGATCGACGCTCTTTTGTTATTTTCTGTGATGCCCTGGGAGGACTTCCCTGGCCCCACCCCCCACCCCTGACTGACAGCAGTAGCGGATGGGCTGTCTGTGATAAATGGAGTTCATGGCTCCAATGAATCTGTGATATACTCATATAGACAACATTTCTATTTATTTTTCTGACAAATAAAAACAAATTTGAATTTAACCTTCTGCATATTTTTAACCCTTCTATATTTTTTTTGTATATGGTCTTTGTTGATTATCAAGGAAAAACATAATATAAAATATCTTGGAGAGAATACAATCAAGGTCTGATATGAATGATCTAAACAAAAAAGCAGCCTCTATAAGATAAATAATAATGGCCAATCATAAGAAAAAGACAAAAAGCAATGATTAAAAATCTAAATAAATGGTATGTAATTACATGAAAATATTCTGAAACAAGGTAGAAAAGGTTACAGTACTGATATAAAATACAAAGGTATGAAATTGGAGAAAATGTCTTGAACAGAACTAATAAAATAAAAAAGAAAATACTGATGGGAAAGGAAATAAAAGTATAATACTATAAAACTCCAAATGAATGTCTTGAAACTTGACCAGTAAAAATTTATGAATGAATTATGTATGGAATAGAAAATATACTTATGAATGAATTATGTATGGAATAGAAAGTATACAGCATATGAAGTCAATAAAGTATGAATATACAGCATTTGAAGGCAAATAAGGAGTAAAATCATAAAAAAAATTACTTCATCACTCTGGGAAGAGAGAGAGAGAGCGTGCACAGGAAAGCATGGCTTGGGTGTAGCGAGGCTGGTTACCATGGAAACCAAGGGTAACTGTTCTCCCAGATGCGCGGTAACAGGACACGTACTTTCCACTGATGTAGACCTCTATATTTCGTATTTTATTCAGGACACCCTTTAAATAAACGTTCCTAAAGATTACAGATACCTTATATCAAGACGAATCTTTCATGATATAACTTATATAGAACAAACAGGGGAATTGGTAATGTTTTTCTGTATATTTCAAGTCTTTATATTCGAGGTATGATTTGAACTTCTTACCCGCCTTTTCCACCACAGTTGTTTAGGGTTTAGACCAAGTCGGTGGTAGATTTAGCTCTCTCTCTCTCTCTCTCTCTCTCTCTCTCTCTCTCTCTCTCTCTCTCTCTCATCATTTAGTTGAATGAAAAAAGATTAGGAATCGTTATCAATGTATAATTATGGCCTTTATATTAAAATAGGTGAAATATTTGTCAACGACTTCTTTTCTGAAGCCACCCACTATTAAAGAACATAGGCTTATTTGAATATATACGTATGTATTTAAAAATTTGTTTGTACGTGTGATAGGTGTTTTGTATATGATTTACGTATGTGTAGTACCTCTCAGCATCGCGATAAAGCTTTTATCACTTGACAGAATCCGGTGAGCCTAGGCTTATCAATAAGAGCTCACTTGAACTTGAATTGACAGGGATACCATCAACCTGTAACGTGTGTAGGTTTTTATTCACACGCTGTGTGGAGAGTGAGACAATGAAATAAAGTAGATGTTAGTTATGTTAATTTTATTTGTTTAAACAATTTTATCTTTTAGGGAAATCTATAAGCGTGTGTAAATTATTTGGTAGAATCTCTCTCTCTCTCTCTTTCTGTTTGCAATAACTTGCTAATTTATCTCTCTCTCTCTCTCTCTCTCTCTCTCTCTCTCTCTCTCTGCTATAACTGGCTAAAATCGCCTTTTCGCTTTTCTTTTCCTCTCTCTCTCTCTCTCACTCTCTCTCTCTCTGCTATAACTTCCTAAAATCGCCTTCTCTCCCTCTCTCTCTCTCTCTCTCTCTCTCTCTCCTCTCTCTTTGCTGTAACTTGCTAAAATCGCCCTCTCTCTTCTTCTTTTCCTTTCTCTCTCTCTCTCTCTCTCTCTCTCTCTCCTCTCTGCTGTAGCTTGTTAAAATCGCTCTCTCTCTTCTTCTTTGCCTCTCTCTCTCTCTCTCTCTCTCTCTCTCTCTCTCTCTCTCTCCTGACTGTTTTACTGCCGTTATAATTATGCTAGCACTTTCCTGTCTATTGTTTGAGAATTTTAGTAATGTTATATCACGAATCTCAAATTTTTCCATCAATAACTAATAGATTGAACTTATACATGTAATGAATGTATCCTGTGCATTACTCAACTTTGTATACATATACATATGAATATATCAAGAGCCAGCAGGAAAAATGAAAATCAGCAGTACCTAGCGCTTTCGTGTATTCTTGATACACCTCATCAGGGTACAATATATATATATATATTTTTTTTTATTGTACCCTGATGAGGTGTATCAAGAATACACGAAAGCGCTAGGTACTGCTGATTTTCATTTTTCTTGCTGGCTCTTGATATACAATCTTCACGTGTTACTTGTGATCTTATAACACATATGAATATGAGATTAGCTGCACATGTGCATGTATTAACTGCGTTTAAAGGGCTTTAATGTGTTAGTTTTTTTCTCTCTCTCTCGCTGAAGTTGGAGTTAGCTCGGCGGAGTCAAGTAACACACACACACAGCCGTTGGTGTTGACTACTTGGACCGTTTTCTTTTATGTACTGAATGGTGCCTCTCTCTTCTCTCTCTCTCTCTCTCATATACATGCATTAAGCTACGAATGTCCTTTGATATCCAATTCGCTCTACCTTGGAATTACTATATTTTCATATGTGTTAACCGCAGGGGAACTTTTTAGTTAATAATAATTTCGTCCTGTCGTGGATTCGAACCAGCTTAACCGACTTGATTTTTTCTTCTGTGCGCTGGTTCGAATCCACGAGTGGACGAAATTATGATCAACTAAAAATAATTCCCCTGCGGTTGACATATATGAAAATGTATTAATTCCGAGGTAGAGCGAATTGGATATTAAAGGACATTTGTAGCTTAATGCATGTGTGTGTGTGTGTGTGTGTGTGTGTGTGTGTGTGTGTGTGTGTTATTTTGAATTATTTGACTTCGTTATAGAGAAACTAAGAGGGGAAGTTCTAGGGAACCTTCTATAGTAGTTTTGCAGAATATTGCAATGACTTCAGCATGCTCATAGGCTTTCCTTAGGTGATAACGTGGATATGCACGTGTAAATTTTGATGTTATGTGACTATGTACATAGATTTTATTCCTATTTCCCTGCTCTGCTAGTTTTGTAAATTAATGCATGTTCTTGCTTACATAAAATCTGAAAGAGAGATAAAAGACACTTGCCATTTTTAATTTACCCTGAGTTTATTTAAAACATTAAAAGAACCACGTGGTTATCAAACTCAGAACTATAGAGAGGCATTGTTTACAGCAGAGATGGTTTCTGGATCCCCCCCCCCCTCCCCCGTCCCCCTCTCCCCCTTCCTTCCTTCCCACACCCACCACCCTACCTCCCTAAAGGGCTCAAGCAAAATCTCTGTGTGAAATATTCCTTACTTTTCGTCGAGCCATCATCTCCGATAAACACTCACCCTGGGGTGGGGGGGGCGGGGGCGGGGGTGGGGTTGATCTCCGTAGAATCCAACCGAGCGCGAAAAAGGACAACCTGGTGGTCGTCCACAACTCTCTCTCTCTCTCTCTCTCTCTCTCGGGGTCTCAATTTACATGCGAAATTAGATGTTTTTGCGTGTAGCGATAGGCGAGGAGTTGTTCCTTCTTCTTCGATAGTGGCTATGAATATTTAACTACTTCTGTGTGTGTTGTTCTGTCGGTATTTCCATAATAGCGGTCCGCAGGAGATGAGGAGGAGGAGGAGGAGGATGGTTTGTCGGATGGGGCAACGCCCCATAGCCCCCACCCATCGAGTAACCTTTTTAGGTTTTTGATTAAGTCAGGATAATTATATTTCTCAGGGGGGAGGGGGGAGATTCTCTCTCTCTCTTTCTATCTCTCTTCAGGGGGCTACCCTGGACCAATAGTTGGTGCTCTCTCTCTCTCTCTCTCTCCTTTTAAGGGCTGCCCCTTAGATCAATAGCTCGTGCTAAGTACAAGGCTAGATCAATCTAAAATCTCTCTCTCTCTCTCTCTCTCTCTCTCTCTCCTCTCTCTCTCTTTCTTTAAGGGCTGCCCCTTAGATCAAGAGCCCGTGCCATTACAAGACTGGCTTGATCTAAATTCTCTCTTTTCTCTTTTCTTTTTCTTTTATTATTTATTCGTAATTTTTTTCACTTATATTGAAAATAAAACAAAATATACAACGGAAGGCTGTAAAGACTTCCCAGTCTCTCTCTCATTCATTCACCCACCCGGCAAAGTCTTGAGAAAGCCTTGGTGGGACAAAGCCCAGGCCGTCTTTTATTCGAAACTGCAACCTGTCATTAAAGTCTAAAAAGCCTGATGGGGACCCTAAGCCCTGTCTATGGCTTCTCCGTTTGACCTCCAATTCCCCAAACAATGGGAGCCATTATCGTTCGAGACAAAAGATACGTGCAAGATACCGGTATGGTACAGCCAGCCGAGCATAAAAGCCGTCACGCTGGAATTGACTCCAGGAGAGAGAGAGAGAGAGAGAGAGAGAGAGGTTCTCCTGGTTGGGATAGCGAGTGAGTCCAGGGCGTCTCGGTTTGGTAAGCCATGACCAGAGGGGTCACACCAGACTATTTCTATACCTTTCGACACTTGCTACCCAAAGCCAGTTTCTAGATGGATTCATAGTTCGTGATAATGGTAATTTTTTTTTGTAGTGTTTAAAGATGTTTCAGTCGGTAATAGCTTCATGCAGGGTTGAATTTGCAGCATTGTTGCTTATCATGTATTTTAAGGATTGTTAAATGTGACATTTAAAAAAATAAAAAAATGTTAGTTAGTTTTATGAGTTTTGGGTAGTGGTAGTTTTCGTAAATATTTATTTTGAATTCATAAAGAAAAAGTTTGATGAAGGAATATTTTTATCATCAGGACACACACATCACACACTCTTAAGAAAGAAAGAGAAATGCATTATCTGTACACCCGTGCAAGTTTAGTAAACACCAAGTACCTTATATCGAAAACGAAGAAAATAAAAAGATAAACAAAGAATAAATCTGAGAAAACCACTAACAACAAAAACTAAATAAAAATGACAGAGCAAAAAAAATGACACATAACTCCAGACTCGAGAACGTAGTAAGGACAGAAGTCGTTTCTCCAGAGGGATTTGCGAATGGCCGGACCTTCTTCCATGGGCGCGTGATAGGACTCCGATATCGAGGATCAGGAAGGATCCTCGGGTCATTCGTCAGGATGCTAACCAAAGGCGTTGCTAACTGGGGGATCCTTAATACTCCTTCGTAGTTGCTCAATCCTGTCTCGGCCAATTCATCCCTTTTTTTTTTTTTTTTTTTTTTAATTCTTGTTTCATGGATGTTGCATTTTTTCTTTTTAAGATTTAGTCTTACGCTAATTTATTTGTTTTTTGTTGTTCAAGCAGGGTCTTATCCTAGAGTAGGATTCGCGTACGTAAATCCTACTGAAGGATTCTCGTACTTAAATATTACTGCAGGATGCTGGTCCTAAAGCAGCTTTGTAGTGAGTGAATGGTTTAATTACCTGTTTGCATGTGTACTCTTTATCAGACGAATTTTGTTGAGACCTCTCTCTCTCTCTCTCTCTCTCTCTCTCTCTCTCTCTCTCACCACCCGGATCTGAAAACCTTCATAGGAATGATTTAATGGAATCGTTGATAGACTCAGATAAGAGCCAATTGCCGGATCCAGGCCTCTCTCTCTCTCTCTCTCTCTCCTCTCTCCTTCCTTCCCATCCCCTCTCCTCTTTTCTCCCTCCCTCTCCTCTCTCCCTCCTTCTCTCCTTCTTGTAATCAGTATTTATGTACGTATAATCCGTATCTGTATATGTCAGCATAAATAGTCGTAGATAGATATAAGAAAACCTTATTTAAAATGCATTAAATCATGGTCTTCATCTTTAAGGCTTTTTATTGGTTCTGGGCAGTGGTGGTTATATTAAGTAATCATATTATCCTCCCTCATTGGATATTATTATTATTATTAGAAAGTAATAGTTGCTTCATCCTCCTTTTCATACATTCATGTATACTTGAGCTGGAGGTAGGACAATGTCAAATTGAAACAAAGCATTGATCTACCATAGGACACACACACACACACACACACACACACGTGTCTGTATGTCTGCCACATTCTACGACTGTACTTGGTAATTTCAACCTTTTTTTTAATGTTATTTATTTATTTTTATTTATTTATTTTTTTTTTTTTTTGCAATTTGTTATTTAAATTACAACTTCTTGTGTTGTCTGAATGTTCTGTTCATGCAGTATCTTGTAACAGCTGTAACTTCTGTTAGTAGAAAAAAAATTATATATGTTTTATGTATTTCAATATTGGTGAGAGCATGGCCATGCATTATAATCTGTGATGTTTTTATTTAGAATTTTAATTCGTAATTGCATTCAGGTATATTATGTTTCATGCATGTTTCTTGTAGCTTTATAAGACATTGTTTTATAAATCATTATTATTATTATTATGATTATTATTATTATATTCAGGAGATAAATACTTGACAGCAAGTTGGGGAAACGTGTTATCTTTCAGTAATCGAACTCATTCTTCTATAAGAGTCTTTTACTCGTCCAGCAAATCCATCCGCAAACATCCTTGTAAAAGCCGTTTGATCTCCGGTATCCTTTCAAATCCTGGGAAGCATCCTTCGTGCCAATGCTCCCCCCATCCCCCCCTGGGGGGATGTTTTTCGAGATTCCTACGACACGGCCGTTTTTTAATCTCCCCCCACTGTCTCCTTTTGTCCCGCCTGAGCGTCCTCCCGTCTCCTATGAGTGAAACAATGGCCTCTTTTCTTCCCGTGAACAAAAGACAGGCGTAGGTCTTTAGGCCTTGGGCGTAGGCTCATGGCTGGGGTCCCGTGGCGTCGTAGAGGGTCTTCCTAGCCGTAGGTGGCTCCACCTCCGGAGGGCGAGACAGATTCCCTCCCCCCGAAGTATTGGAAGATTCGGAAGAAGGGGCAGTCTTCTAGAGGTAGCGAGAGACATAGCTCTCTCTCTCTCTCTCTCTCTCTCTCTCTCTCTCTCTCTCTCTCTCTCTCTCTCAATATTTTAGAATGTCCATTTTAGTGTCTGTTAGAATTGATAGCTAACATTAACCCAAGTGACCTCTTTTCTTTAGAGAATAGAATATCAATTATTATTATTATTATTATTATTATTTATATTTTTTAGAATTATTGTTTATATTAATATTGAAAGATTAGGAACAAGTACTGAAGATCACTTTAACTTTATAACACACAAATAAAAATTATAAAAATTATATTTTAATATTTATTGATATTTAATACCTCACAACTTTAAATTCTTAGAAGCGCACAAATATATATTTTAATATGTATTGATATTTAATACCTCACAACTTTAAATTCTTAAAACCAGAAGTTTCCTTCCCTGTAATCTTTTATTATTCAAGTCATTTGCGTCTCAATATAATGAGCTAATTTAAAGACGATGATTATTGGCTTTAGATCAAGTCCTAATCCATAAAAAGGGGCGGGGCCCAATTATTTTCCGATACGAAACTCCCTCACTTAGTTTTTTATATATATTTTTTTATTTTGTTTATTTAATTAGTCCAAGAGCTCGGTTCTACTGGGACTCGATCGCATTATTGTATCAGAGTGTAAAACAGCTTGGTCCATAAAGATTAGTGACTTGTCTCTGGTGTTTTATTTACGACTCTGTTAGGCGTTTGCAGTTTAGTGCCGCGCTGTGATATTTAAAATAGATTTTGCACCTGCTCTCATTATGAACACACCTGAACAACTGGAGATTATCATAACTAGTTTTTTTTTTTTATATGCTGTTGCATTGGGTATTATCGTTACTATTAACAGGAATATCAAAGTCTAAATGAAAGAGTATTATGGTAAAACTACTGCTGGACGGCGAATGGTTGCGAATTTAATATCTACGCGAAATATTATTGAATTAATATCTGCGGAAAATATTGAATTAATATCTGCGCGAAATGTTATTGAATTAATATCTGTGCGAAATATTATTGTATTCATATCTGCGCGAAATATTATTGAATTAATATCTGCGGAAGATATTGAATTAATATTTGTGGGAAATATTATTGAATTAATATCTGCGCGAAATATTATTGTATTCATATCTGCGCGAAATATTGAATTAACATCTGCGGAAAATATTGAATTAATATCTATGGGAAATATTATTGAATTAATATCTGCGCGAAATATTATTGAATTAATATTTGCGCGAAATATTATTGAATTAATATTTGCGCGAAAAGCTTCGTTTTGAACGCCCATTCCTCAGATGACGAATCTATTAACCTTGGTTATTTGATATAAACAGCCGGCGTCTTCAAACCTCTTAAGGGAACACCAGAGTTTGGGGATGGACGGAAAACCATGCATTTACTCTCCATGGGGCTCTAGGATAAGAGGCGAAGCCTTAGAAGTTTTCATTTCAAAAACAAAAGCCGGATTTGCAACCGAAGACAATAACAAGGCGTAATCTTAGATCGAGTTCCCCGCTTGGTGAAGACCGTGATTATCCTTCTAAGCTTCCATCGATAGTTTCTTGAATTTCCAAGGCACCGGGGGGCCGGGGGGTTGCGGGGGTTGAGGGGGGGGGGAAAGATCAGACCGACCCCTGGAGCAACAAAATCTTGTCGGTGGATTAAAAATAGCCTTTGTATGGGTTCTTGATCCCTTTTAAAGTAGCCTTATTTATTTTGAGATTTTCATAGCAATAATTCGGTTGAGGTATCGATCACAGGAGACGCGGAATTAATAGTAACAATAGTATTATTCCTATTAATAGCCAAAGCAGTGATGATATATGAATTAATAGTAATAATCAAAATAATGGTAATGATAAAAACAGGAGCATGCTATGAATGTTCAGGTTGAGACCTTCGCTATTCGTAGACATCCACGGAATCATTTTTTTTTTTTATATTTCAAAGAAAATATCGAGGAATAATTGCGTATTAAATGACATTTCGTCAGCCGATGTCGTGACAAGGATTGGCGCACGCACACAGACACACAACACACACGCTAAGACACACATACACGCGCGCGCGCGTAGCTACGCGTGTTAATCTCCGTATTGGCAAAGACGCCCGGAATTTGGGAGACGATGATAATCCTTATCGAGATCCAGACAAAGCTCCTGCTCCTTATTTTGGTGATCTGCTTGATCCCTGGCGCCCCTTGTCCCGTGAGGAGGAGGAGAAGAAGGATGCGAGGATGCGCCTGCAGGAGATAAGGTGAGACACAGGATGCTATTATTCACGACGGTTCGCGAAAGGTCATCAGTTGGGTTTTTCATCCTCGTGTTAAAAAGCGTTGCCGATCTGTGAGGGGTTTGGAGGGCTCCCCTGCTCCTGGGGGTATTTGGCCTTTTGCCAGCACGGGCTCTTGCTCCTAGAGCCGCCCGTAATATTGTGTGTATGATGGTCTTTGGAGGATAAGGATTCTTATTAGAATGTGAATAAAGATTTCAGTACTTTTTTTATTAGTTTATTTTTCGTTTGTGTATTAAATGCTGAATAGAATTTAAGATTTGAACGCTTTTATATATTTATTTATTTATTTATTAATTATTATTATTATTATTATTATTATTATTATTATTATTATTATTATTATTATTATTATTATTATTATTATTATTATTATTGTGTATGGTGGAAACAGACCCTCTTTCAAACAGTTTTATTGAATATAATGTCAGAATTTACAGAATTTATTTCGTGTAGAATTCTCTCAAGTCACCAGGAGAATTGAGGGAATTCTATACGAAATAAATTTGTAGATTTTGCCATTATATTCAATAAAATATTATTATTATTTATTTTATTTTTATTAATATATATATTTTTTTGAAGACTCGAGATTCCCGAATCAGAATGATAGATGTTGGTAATAATTGACATACTAGAATTAGGACATATAAATAATACCTCACTATCCGGGATCTTGGTAAACAGTGCATGAAATGTTATGAGAGATTGTGCGCCTTTAATGATTGTATAAAAAATTGACAATAACAGCGAACAATAACAGAAACCCCCCAATTTGTCTTTTAGTCCGAGTTTAATGTGGGCTACTCGTACATCTGTTTTTAAGTTAACCCAAGAAGGAA
The DNA here is from genome assembly GCF_015104395.2 of Macrobrachium nipponense. Lineage (NCBI taxonomy): Eukaryota > Metazoa > Arthropoda > Malacostraca > Decapoda > Palaemonidae > Macrobrachium > Macrobrachium nipponense. The sequence goes on from NC_087212.1 coordinate 5,411,852, forward strand.
AAAAAATAAATAAATAGAAATAAAAGCGAAAAATACAAGAAAACCCCAAATTGTCATTTTGTCCCTTAACTCGGGACCCTACTTGGCTGGCTGGCTGAGACCCCTGACACTTAAAAGAGCCGTATTGTCGAAACAAATTGGTTTTTGTGTCGGTCTGAAGGGCACCTTGTAAATGCTCTGACGACAATCACAATTACAAATCGTTTCCTTTCGCCCTATTTTCCACCAGCGCTTGATTTTTAGTCTTTCCATTAGAGACATAGAGGAGAGAGAGAAAAAGGAAAGGATTTTGTGAAGGAATCTTAAAGAATATATCAGGATTTGAAATTGATCCCTAAGGATTCGGGGTATATATAAAAGGCTCTGGATATTGTGAAGGAATCTCCATATCAGGATTTGAAATTGATCCGTAAGGGTTCGGAATATATATATATACAAAGGACTTTCGGAGCCTGGAATGACGTTAAGCTTGACTTTTGTATGAAATCATTTAATGACGTCCGTATTAATTTGTTGTTTTGGAACCAACGCATAATATAGGAAACGAGAAGTGACATCCCTCATTAGCAATTAACTAATTCATTCATCAGCGTGGTTTTTCTGGCGTCGCAACTACGGAGGTCACTGACGCGAGTTCGTAGAAGTACTTGGAAGACGAAGTTTAGGGGTGGGGCTGGGATGGGGGTGGTGGGTACCTTTGATTAACCCCTTGGGAAGAATCCTACCGTATCCTCATGAACTAAAAATCGAATTGCCTCTCTGTTGTCTTAATGAACGTGGCCAATTTATTTTTATAAAAGAATGAAAAGAAATACAAAAAACTGTTTAATGAATGTGGCCCATTTATTTTATAGAAGAATGAAAAGAAATACAAAAAACTGTCGTAATGAACGTGCCCTATTTATTTTATAGAAGAATAAAAAGAAATACAAAAAACTGTCTTAATGAACGTGGCCAATTTATTTTGATAAAAGAATGAAAAGAAATACAAAAAACTGTCTTAATAAACGTGGCCCATTTATTTTATAGAAGAAGAAAAAGAAATACAAAAAGCTGTCTTAATGAACGTGGCCCATTTATTTTATAGAAGAATGAAAAGAAATACAAAAAACTGTTTAATGAATGTGGCCCATTTATTTTATAAAAGAATGAAAAGAAATACAAAAAACTGTTTAATGAATGTGGCCCATTTATTTTATAAAAGAATGAAAAGAAATACAAAAAACTGTCTTAATGAACGTGGCCAATTTATTTTTATAGAAGAAGAAAAAGAAATACAAAAAGCTGTCTTATTGAACGAGGCCGTTGTATGTCCCAAAACAAAAATGAACGAAAAAAATAAAATAAAAGGACAGCGAAGCCGCCTTTGTTGTGTTTTCGCGTCCGTATTGCCCTCCCTCCCCCCTGCCGCGTCTACGGACACCACCAAAAAAAATAAATAATTAGATAAAAGGTTGTTGGATTGCCCTTTGTAAAGGCGACAACAGGTCAAGGTTGACACTGAAATCGACACCTTATTCTCCTCCGTCCGGAGTCGACGCCATTGTCTGCTCTGATGAAGTTTCGGCCCAAATTTTAATTCTCCCTTCCAAAATTTCGCTCCGAATTGTGTGTCTGTGGGAAGCTCGGACTTGACGTCGCGACAAGTCTCGGACAATGATGGCCTTTGTGTCCGGAGAATAGAGAGAGAGAAGAGAGAGAGAGAGAGAGAGAGAGAGAGAGAGAGAGACCGACCACAGGCCATAATTGCTTGAATTATTGCCGCTGCATTTCAAGGCATTTTCACTTAAATATTCTAACAGTATAATATATATATATATATATATATATATATATATATATCATATATATATATATATATATATATATATAAATATGTGTGTGTGTGTTTGTGTGTGTAAAATCTACTGGTCACTTTTTTTTTACCAGATACATATGCGATTGTAATAGCCACAATGCCCTATTTCTTAACTTCTTGAATTCTTTGCTCTTTTTTGGATACGATTGTCACTACAAATCCTGAAGATGCAAGTTCAAGGAAATTTGAAGAAGATATTTTAATGTCCGGTCCTGGGAAACGAACCTATTAGAAGGAGCCTCTATGCTAGGAAAAAAAGAATTCACCCATATATAATATAATAAATACGTTGGCTTCTTGACATGAGTTCGTTTATCAGCAATATTAGTTGATATGTGTGTGTGTGAGTGTATTTGTGTTTATATATTTGTACACGAACATAATAATACACAGATGTATTAATACAAAACTCCTTCACGTTTTGTAACGAACTCAATTCACCCAGTTGAGCGACAAAGTCTCGTAAACGATCCGGCGACGTGTTTTCCGAAATGTACGTCCCCGCCCCCATCCCCCTTCCCGCCCCCCTCGGGCCCCCTGGCGAGCTATAACCGTGTCCGTGTCCCTTGACACGGCCCCCCGCGACCTTCGCCGACGCCTGGGCATTGTTGGTCAACACAAAGGGCCTCATTGTTTTACAAATGAGCCGAAGAAGAGGGATTGTCGGTTTCTAAGAGATAAGGGGCCACTGTATCGGGGTCCTTGGTTTGTGGAAAAAGGGTGGGTAAGGTATATTCACTTTTCTTTTGTATTTATTCTTTTTTTTTTTTCCTTGTTATTTGCCCATCCACTTTCATTGTTAGTGTGTTAGGTTGTATGATTTCGTTAGTTTTTGATGGGCGTTTGAATAAGTTTAATTGGTATTTTGAAATATGTGATTTTTTTGGTCTATGTGTTTTAAATGTTAGACGCCATTAATGAAAATTAGTTAAAATACAAATACGCGAATTATTGTGTCATTGTTATTGAATTCTGACAGGGAAGCATCTTTTATATATATAAAATTCATTATTTTGTTGTAACTTACGTTAATGAAGAGAACTTCTTGTTTAGTTCAGTGTCTGGTAGCTTACCAAGTTTTATTATTATTATTGATTTTTTTTCTATCACATTATTATTATTATTATTATTATTATTATTATTATTATTATTATTACATATTCAGAAGATAAACTCCTTTTCATACGGACCAAGCCTACAGGGGCCACTAACATGAAATTCAAACTTCCAAAGAGTACGATATTCATTAGAAAGAAGTCACAGAAGATAATAGGAATGACAGAAAGAAGGGATCATTTATTGCAAAAATGACAAATGAATGAATTAATAGATAAACTGATAACAATATAAATATGTAATTAAGATACACAGCACGAGTAAGCTGGAGGTCGATCACGCCTCATTCATAATTATAATATTGTGTCCAAATCAGGAAATTTTTTTAGTGTATGTTTGGTTTAGCCAAAATCAGTCTTAGTGTCTTTCGGAATGGAACGTGAAGAAAAGTATATACTTTAATGAGGAATCATTAAGAATGAGAAGTGTTTTCAGGCTGGGAGTAACAAGGGGTGATCCGACCTCCAGCTTACTGATATCACGTTGTTTCACCAACGAAAATTAAAATAAACACGGTACATTTTATGATAAATAATTGTTCTGTACTGTTTAGCATGCTCATTATTTATTTATTTTTTCACATTTTCATTCCAATAAATAAATCATCAATATCCTATCCTGAAATTCCTGTATCATAACTTAATTAGAAACACCTTTTTCAGATCTTTTTATGCTCTTCCATAGGGCTTGCCTCTCTCTCTCTCTCTCTCTCTCTCTCTCTCTCTCTCTCTCCAACAATAACAACAGCAAAGTAGTTTGTAGACTTACTCCCCGAGTAAGCGAAAATATACAAAAGTATAGAAATAATTCAGATTTTCAATAAATACACTTTTTCAGAGAGAGAGAGAGAGAGAGAGAGAGAGAGAGAGAGAGAGAGAGAGAGAGAGAGAAGTTGCAGTACATGTAGAAACCTACCTGAACTGAAGGGTAACTGATAAGAAAAAGCTTCAGCCGAGAGCTCTAGAATTGGTTTTATTATTATTATTATTATATTAAGATTAAGGAATTATTATTATATGTGACGTCAGTTCCTGACCAATAGTCTTTATTTCCGAGAACAACAGATAACTGATGTACTAAGATGTCATTATAGCTTTGACGAAACTCTGGCTCGGCCTTCGTAAACAAAAGTATTTATTTATTTCTTCTTCTTCTTCTTCATCTTCTTGTCTCTCTCCTCGACAATGATCTCGGACAGGTGTGTTGCACCGTCGTAGAGGGTTGGGTCTTGGGACAGACAGTCACAGTCTTGCTTGTCTGTCCGCCAGTCGCGTCTTGTCACGAAACACAAAGGGACGATTTGTAACAGCAGTTGGTCGTCGGTTGTGTCTGTCTGTGTGGAGTAACTTTATTCTAGAAGTTGGTGCAACTCGTCATTGTGAAATTGCTGCTCTCTCTCTCTCTTTCTCTCTCTCTCTCTCTCTCTCTCTCTCTCTCTCTCTCTCTCTCTCACTTAAGCGCAGGTGTGTATTTGATGCATGCCAGGTAGTTAATATGCAAAGTGAGCGATTGCGTGTCTTTTCTCTCTCTCTCTCTCTCTGAAACGCAGGTGAATATATCGTATGCGTTTTAGTTAACATGCAAAGTGGCTGATTGCGTATGTTGCTGAATAAAAGAAATTACGAAATGAATAACAAAAATAATTGCGGAGTGAATAATATAAATTGTGAAATGAATAAAAAAAATTCCGAACTAAATAAAAAAAACTGCAAAAAGATAAATAAATAAATAAAAATAAACGAACTGAATAAAAAGAAATCTTGAACCAGCCCAGACTGCTGTATGTATGCAAACCTTCTTTATTCAATGTATGCAAACCTTCTTTATTCAGGGGCAGCTTCGAAGAACGTCCGAGTAATCCAGCATTATTCTGACCTGTTTTGTAGGTGGCCGGAGAAGAGGTGAGTCGGCGAAAATTCATTGCTTATCAAGAGCAAATATTGTCGTAATTCGGTGGATTTCTCGTCTGTTGGCAAACTGAGACCGAGGGACTTTGAAGGACCCCGTTGGAACAAACGCTGGATCCGTAAGGTTCTCGCGAGAAAGAGGAGGCATTTTCTATTTATTTATTCATTTATTTATTTACTGATTTATTTCTTAAATAATTTATTTGTGTACAAATTTATTTTTATAAATATTTGTTTATGTATTAATCTATTTATTTATATGCTAGTTTATTTATGTATGTACTATTTTTATATATTTGTATGCAAATTTATTTATTTATTTTCAAATGTATTTATGTATTAATTTAATTATTTATATATTAATTTGTCTATATGCAAATTTATTTATTTATTTACTAATTTATTTATTTAATTTATTTATTCATTTTTTTTACTAATTTGTGTATTTACATACTAATTTATTTATTTATTTACAGATGTATTTATGTATTAATTTAATTATTTATTTACTAATTTGTCTGTATACAAATTTATTTATTTATTTACAAATTTATTTATTTATTTACTAATGTATTTATTTACTTTATTAATTTTTAATAATTTGTTTATTTACATACTTTTTCATTTATTTACACATTTATTTATATGCTAATTTATTTAAAATTACTTCGTTTTTTTACTAATTTATGTTTTTACAAGTTTATTTATTTCCTTACTATATTATTTATTTAGTTACAAATTTATTTTAGCTTTAATTTATTTATTTATATGCTAATTTTTATTAAAGTTGAAAATATTGCTCACACGAAATGTCAAGACACGGTAAGCCATTTTTGTTTATTTGCTTTAGTATATTTTTTGCTATAACTCAAATGATCTTCCATTTATAGTTGAAGATATGTTTCCTGGTGTAAGGTGGTGATTCAGTCGCCTAAGGACCTTAGTATTATGTTTGTAACTTTCTGCCTTCCTCCAACGGCCCTCCCACCCCCCCCCCCCCCCCCCCCCACCCCCCCCCCCCCCCCCCCCCCCCCCCACCCCCCCCCTGACCCCCCCCCCCCCCCCCCCCCCCCCCCCCCCCCCCCCCCCCCCCCCCCCCCCCCCCCCCCCCCCCACCCCAACTCTCCATCACCGTGCACCCCAAGATAAAGCAACTCATATAACTGAAGATAACTGTTTATTAGGATACACTGACCTTATAAATCTTTCTTTTCCCCCAAGGTTCATCTGTTTATTGTCAAGAATTTATTTACGCTTATTTCTTAATAGACAAGTTTCTCCTTCGATTTTCATCGTTTCTACAATGGAAAAGCATTTTAGTGTGGAATTCTTGTAACGTAGTTTCATATGATTCTTTCAGAAATTTTAACATGTCTTTTTGGAAACATTTATAGTTTATCAACCTCCCTCTCAAAAAAAAGTAAAATTTAGGTATCTAGCTTAGTAGGGATTTTCAAGCTATTCAGATCTCATCCTTCGCGAGCTTTTGAAGCTGACCCGATCTGTCTTAAGGTCCTAAGTTTCATATCGTCACAGGTCAGCGCTTACTCTTGTCGTCCGTCATGACGTCAGGCCAGGTTCATACGTTAAAAATGACATAACGAAAACGTTACTTACGATAACGTTTCTCACGGTGGTTATCTCTGTGGGCCCTTGTCCACGTGAAGTGCCAGCAGTCACTTGTGTTCGAAGAGAATATACGACGCTTTTCCCACGGACAGACAAAGGCCCGATTGAAATCCAGAGATACAATTTTGAGATAGGTTTCGGGTGTGATAAGAGGCAAGTATAAGTCAGTGAGACTGATAATTCGACAGCGGGATACTACGTACCGTTTCTTGCAGTTACGTAGAGAGAACTATTTATCTTAGATACCTCACAAGACAAAGGAATGTGGGTTAGGTTTGGGTTTGCTGATAACTTCTCTGTTTGATGCATTTTTCTCTTATGAAGGATTGTGGGCAAAATTAAATTTCATTTCTTATACTGTGTATTATTATTATTATTATTATTATTATTATTATTATTATTATTATTATTATTATTATTATTATTATTATTATTGCTGTTGTTGTTCTTAGGAACCTGACCCACTCTCAAGCATACTTCAATAAATAGAGAAGAATCTCTACAAGTGTAACGCTGCTGAGGTAGCCATCACGTTTAATGAAGTATTATTATTATTATATTATTATTATTATTATTATTATTATTATTATTATTATTATTATTCAGAAGTTGAACCCTTTTCATACGGAACAAGCCCACAGGGACAGTTACTTAAAATTAAAGCTTCTAGAGAATATTATTATTATTATTATTATTATTATTATTATTATTATTATTATTATTTTATTATCATTCAGAGGATGAGCCCTATTCTTTGGAAGCTTGAATTAGGAGTCAATGGCACCTATGGATTTGTTCTGTATAATAATAATAATAATAATAATAATAATAATAATAATAATAATAATAATAATAATAATAATAATAATAATAACAATATACTTTATTAAAAGTAATGGCCACTTGAGCAGCCTTACGCTTGTATGGAGATGCTTCCCTATTTTTCGAATAGCGGCTTTTTCAGAACTATTCGGAAAGTAGAGAAGAATCTCTGTAAGCGTAACGCTGTTGAAGTAAGCCATTACTTTTAGTAAAGTATGCTTGAGAGAGGGTGTGCGTCCTAAATCTAATAATAATAATAATAATAATAATAATAATAATAATAATAATAATAATTTATAATAATAATATTCTATGGAAGCTTGAATTTCAAGTCAGGGGCCCCCTATGGGCTTGTTTTCTATTGAATAGGGTTTATCTTCTGAATGATAATAATAATTCGAACCTTGTAGCTAATAATAATAATAATAATAATAATAATAATAATAATAATAATAATAATAATAATAATGGAGGTGACGACACTTCCATGATATACTCAGTACCGTTTCCTTGATAAGATATCTCTTCAAAGGGAATGCCATTTCGAGCTCTCCTTGACTGATAAAGCTTTCGTAGTCATTATTATCAGTGTGAGAACTTCTAACTTCTGTCAAACAAAAGATTTGTGCTCTCTCTCTCTCTCTCTCTCTCTCTCTCTCTCTCTCTCTCTCTCTCTCTCTCTTGGAAGATTCTTTTCTGCGTTGGCAGGCATTTCGTGAACCGTCAGTCAAACTAGTATTTATTTTTTTCCTGATTAAGCATTGATTGTAATTTTGAATTCTTATCCAAAACCCAAAGTTGAGCTCGCATACACACGCATGTGTATGTGTGTGTGTGTATTTATTTATTTATTTATATATGTGTGTGTGTATGGACAAATGTAGTGCCAGTGTGTAATATAATGCCTGTATATCTCCCCATTTTAAAGGTTATTTTGATTGTTTACTGCATTTAAATCTCTACTTAAACCTTTCTAATTACCCTTCCAAGTCATAAAATTCCTTAATCATCCTCGCCTCTCAAGGACCGAGTAAGGACCCCCTTTATTTCACCCAATTAAGAGGATTAGTTCTAAACAAACATCTCTGTCCTGCAGGTGGTACCTCCTCCTCCTCCTCCTCCTCCTCCTCCATTGGAGCATCCTCATCACACTCTCCAGTCAAGTAATTAGTGGGTCATTGTCCCCCCCAAATTAACCAGCGACATCCTTAATCCTGGGACGACGATTGTCTTGGACCGGCCGTCAAGTGGATGGCTAAAATCTCTCTCTCTCTCTTTCATTTCGCTCCATCTTCATTAAACCCGAATTCTCATCGTCTTCTGGAAACCATAGTGGAGGTCTCAGATAGTTATCTCCTGTTCCAGGAGGGAGGGAGGGAGGGAAAGATAGTATACAGGATGAGACCCATTTCCAGGGCACTATGGAAGTTCCATATAGTTTTATCCTATTTCAGAAGGAAGGAAAGAGAAGGGAATATACACATACACACAGCATTTCCAGGCCGCAGTGGAAGTCCCTTAGAATCTTCTTCAATTCCAGAAGTAAGGAAGGAAAGGGGAGTATACAAGTATATATTCCATTTCCAGGCCACCATAGAAGTCCCTTATAGTTTCCTCATATTCCAGAAGGGAGGAAAGGAGAAGAGTGTATGAGTACACATCCCATTTCCAGGCCATTATGGAAGTCCCTTATAGTTTTCTCATATTCCAGAAAGAAGGGGAAGAGAAGAGAGTATACGATTATATACCCCATTTCCAGGCCAAAATGGAAATCCCTTATAGTTTTCTCATATTCCAGAAAGAAGGAAAAGAGAGTATACGAGTAAATGTCCCATTTCCAGGCCAAAATGGAAATCTCTTATAGTTTTCTCACATTCCAGAAAGAAGGAAAAGAGAGTATAAGAGTAAATGTCCTGTTTCCAGGGCACGATGGAAATCACTTATAGTTTTCTCACATTCCAGAAAGAAGGAAAAGAGAGTATAAGAGTAAATGTCCTGTTTCCAGGGCACGATGGAAATCACTTATAGTTTTCTCACATTCCAGAAAGAAGGAAAATAGAGCATACGAGTAAATGTCCCATTTCCAGGCGTCCTATTGTGCTCGATTTAACAAAGGCGAATGACGGCGTGATTAGAAGGCCAGTTAACCTTCATTTAGTCAGGATCTCGAGACTTTTGTCTACCTCTGGGTAATCCTTTATTGCTCGTCCTCAGGTTCCTTTGTGGAGGAAAACAAGATTTGGTGGAGGAAAAAAAATTTGGTCGGTTGGGAGCAGGAGCGGGAATCCTCTCTCTCTCTCTCTCTCTCTCTCTCTCTCTCTCTCTCTCTCTCTCTCTCTCCAAAAAAGGCGAAAAAAACTTTATTGTGGCAATTGAGAGTTTTCTCATCTCCCTTTTGTCCCTGGTCATTATTATCTTCTTGATCTGGGGTTTCATTCTTGTTGTATTTCAGTCCTTCAGGCTTTGTGTTCATATGTCTGAGGATGTTGTTGTACTTAGTGTATTAAATGTGTTTGTTTATATATAAATGTGCGTGTGTGTGAAGATAAAAGGCCCATAAGACACTTAATTAAACGTTGCAACCACATATACTTCGAGCACTTTGTTCCCCTGTTCACTGGTAAAATATTTTGCCAGTAAGGAAGAGTGCTCGAAATATATAGTTGTATCTTCCAAATAGTGATTTATGGGCCTTTTATCTTCATGTTATACTGTTGTATTACAGTAAAAGACATTCATTGCTTATATACAAAAGCCTCAGAAGAATTGAAAATGTGTAACACTACTCATGTTCAAGAGGTGTAGTAGTAATCGTCAACACGCACACAAAATTGCGAGGTTTTGTTCATCATAACTTTTCCTATTCGGGAGTGGGTGCAACCTTCTTTTTTTTTTCCCAGCGGATCTTTAGGGATGAGGCTGCAAGCACACACCCTTATCTATTAATCCCAGAAATATTTTAATTGTTGAAGCGAAGGCTAACAGAATTGCCTCTCGTACAAATTAAATAGAATCTCACGACATTTACAATGAAAGCCCAAAATTACTAAAATTTATGGAAACCTCAATAATAAACAGGTCTCGATTATCATTAGCTGCATGAGAAAAAGTATAAGTATCACAAATAATGACTTAATAATCAAAATCAGACGCGATAAGTTTTGTCAGAACTTATTAAGATGTGGTCTCCAAAGGCTTCAATCTCATAATTAATGGTCTGGAAGGGGAATTATTAGACGACTCCAGACCACACATCAGAACAGGTATTAAACGAGATCTCGCACTTTTGTGGTTATTCGACATTATTACACTTCTTCTGAACATTGGTTTTAAACGCTTTCGATTCTGCTGAAGGCAACTTATAATAACTTTTATTTGTGCTACGTCTGTGTATTTCTTTGTGCTGTATCCTTCTAATGCTCAGGAAACCCTCCGAAACAAACAAATAAAAAAATTCTTATAAATACTGTATTAACATTTGCATAAATGTAAGTTGTTTATAGTACCTGATTTCAGTGTCAATTCCTTGATTTTAACTAAGGAATTTCAGTAGTAATTCAAATAGCTTTTTAGTAATTGATGTTAAGTCAGTAATTTTATTGATGTTTTGTTTAAATCAGTAATTCATTTTTTCATTTGTCCTGCTCATTGTGCTAATGTCGGCAATATTTTTCATTACTTGGGGAAAGGTGGAATCAATTTTTTTTTTTACCGATTTTAACGTAGAAGAAGAAATTATTATAAGGAAAATGGAGAAGGACATTATTATTATTATTATTATTATTATTATTATTATAATTTGTTTTATTTATTTATTTATTTTTTTTTTTTTTTTTTTTTTTTTTTTTTTTTTTTTTTTGCTCTATCACAGTCTTCCAATTCGAACTGGGTGGTATTTATAATGTGGTTCCAGGTTACGTCCTGCTTCCATAGGAGTCCATCACTTTTCTCGCTATGTGCGCTGTTTCTAGTAGCACACACTTCTGCGTGAGTCCTGGAGCTATTTCGGCTTTCTAGTCTTTCCAGGTTTCTTTTCAGGGACCTTGGGATCATGCCTTCTAGTGCTCCTATGGTTATGGATACAATTTCCACTGGCATATCCCATAATCCTTCTGATTTCAATTTTCAGGTCTTGATACTTATCCATTTTTTCTCTTTCTTTTTCATCTACTCTGGTGTCCCAACGTCTTTTTGTTTTTATTATTTGGGAAAAACTCTCCCTATCACGAGAGCATATACAATGTTCTAAGGGGTCCACAATAATAAAAATGTTAAAAGTTCGTGTATAATTTATAAATACTTTATAAAAAGCTTTCGAACCTAGGGAAAGGGTTCGAAAGCTTTTAAAAATTGTTTATAAATTATACACGGACTTTTAACACTTTTATTATTGTGGACCCCTTAGAACATTATTAATGACTTTGATGAATATGATATCATAGTTTATATGTAAAAAAGTGTCAAATATATATATACACCAATTTTGACCCTGTATTTGATCATGACCTCTATAGGCACTCAGCTAGCCAGTTTAAGTAGCACGGAAAAAAGCCGCTATTCGGAAAATAGAGAAGAACCTCTACAAGTATAACGTTGCTGAAGTAGCCATTACTTTATTATTAGTATTATTATTATTATTATGATTATTATTATTATTATTATTATTATTAGTTATTATTATTATTATTATTATTATTATTATTAATATTATTATTCAAAGAAACCTCATGAGCACATGAGTTAATAAAATAAAATGGAAAAGTAAATCCACAATAATATGTCTGATCTTGTCATTTAAAATACAAAAGCAGAAAGCTTTCGAAGAACTGCACGGTCCTGATTGTCAATCTGAATCATTCAGATGACAAGGAGGACTGTGCAGGTCTTCGAAAGCTTTCTGCTTTGTTTTTTGAATAACAAGATCAGACATATTATTGTGGATTTTACTTTTCCATATTATTATTATTATTATTATTTTATTATTATTATTATTAGTGCACGTTTTTTTTGAGCAATTCAGAAAAAAAAGGTAAGTGAGCAGGTCTTCTTTCTTGCCAGCTGGTCTCTTCCCAGTCCTGGAGCTGACAGCTCAATGGCACCGTCCGCTGTGAAACCCTTTTACATTGTTTACATAGATAAGAAAAAGAAATTCTTGCATGTTTCAGGGATTCCCAAATCCTTACCGTGAAATCCTGAGGGATCTAAGGATAGGCAGGAGAGTGTGTTTATTTATTTTATTTAAAAAAACTGATTTTTTATTATATTTAAGATCCTTTGCTGTTCATCTTTGGTTTTATTTCATTATAATACGTTAGGATTATTGTTATGTTGATTTCGTACTTCTGTTCGTATTTCTTAATAGACTAAAAAAAAAATCTCTTGAAATGAGACTGTTTCTGTTTCTTTGAATATGTTATGAAAACTTTCGTTTACTCGGGGAGTAAGCCTATAAACTACTTTGCTGTTGTTCTGGTTTGGGGGTAGGAAAGCCCAATGGAAAAGCCTTAAAGATACAGATATTTTCGGATAGGATATTTATGATTTATTTATTAGAATGAAAATGTAAAAAAATTAATAACATGCATGTTAAACATTACTGAACAATTATTTCTAATAAAATATAGCGTATTTAATTTCCGTTGCTGAAGCAACAAGCTATTTGCCCGTAGATTTTAGCACGAGCCCGAGTAAGCTGGCGGTCGGATCACGCCTTATTTTTTTTTTTATCTTAGAGAAATATCACATTTTAAAATTTTTATCCGGATAATGATTTTTGTCACTTTAAAATTACGTCGCGTTAATATTATATGTATATTGTTCTTCGTAGAGAATGGTATGGATTTTTTCATACTTCACACATACACACACACACGCCACACACACACAGAGATGGAAAGTCAGTCATATCTAATGATATGCCTTAAAACTGATCACGCAGACGTCTAGAATATCGCAATCCCAGACGCAAGCATGCTTCAAGTTACGTAAAAACTAGTAGTAATTGATTGAAATTACCAATCTGCTGCGAGTTTCCTACTTTTCCCACAATCCTTTACGTCCAAATCCTCCCCCCCCCCCCCCCCCAACCACACACACACACACCCTCTTTTTATTATTTTTTATTTTTATATTTTTTATCTGCAGTTCTTCCAACATCTCACCCACACACAAAAGTTTCCCCGAAACGGGGGATTACCGTGGGAATGTTTTCGTGGATAATAACTTTTTTTTTCCGTTCCAATTATTCTTGTTTACCTTCTTGTGGTATTCCACACCCACTCAGGTGTGGAGGGTGACGGAGAGAATGAGAAATTAGATCTCACGCGTTTTCGGTTCGAGACAGAAACTTGAAATTTGAAGTAATTTTGTTATTTATTGAATTACTTGTTTATTTATTTATTTATTTATTTATATATTTGTTTATTTATTGAATTAGTTTGTTTGTTATATATTTATTTATGTATATATTTGTTTAATTATTTAAATTTTTTGTTAAGTATTGAATTACTTGTTTATTTATTTATTTATTTATTTGTTTGTTTATTTGTTTATGTAGAGTTAACCTTCCAAAGGGTCTGTGTACGGTTTTATAATGCATATGATGAAATATACATTATAAAAGTAAGGTAACATATATAATAACTAGACGTCGGAATATTGTTTTAAATAATATGCATACGCACACACACACACACACACACATACACACACACACACACACACACACACACACACACAATATATATATATATATATATATATATATATATATATATATATATATGTTTAGATTTAACCTTTCAAAATGTCATCATGTGTTTTGTAATGTATATAGGGCTATATATATATATATATATATATATATATATATATATATATATATATATAGTATATATATATATACACACACATAGTACTATATATATATATATATATATACTATATTATATATATATATATTATAATAAGGCGCCTGAATATTATTTCAGATAGAGAGTTAACGTTACCTGCTATATTGACATTTTCTGATACTGCTGAATACTTGCTGAAGAAAGAAAAAAACATTTAGGTTAGACTTGGAGTATCATTTAAGTACATAATTGCTTGAAGCTTAAATGTCAAAAGCATGCAAGCATCTGTCGTGTTCTTTTAAAATTTAATAGGAAGTTATCACGATAATTTTTTTTTGTACTTGATAAATATACTGTAAATTTCTGTATAATTGTTGTGTTGGACTTGACGTAATTCTGCCTTCATTCACTTGAGTATATTGAGAGAGAGAGAGAGAGAGAGAGAGAGAGAGAGAGAGAGAGAGAGAGAGAGTTGTTCTCTGTATTATCCATTGTGAGAGGAAGAGAATTTTGTTTGTTATTATCTGTGGAGAGAGAGAGAGAGAGAGAGAGAGAGAGATTTGGGCTTTTGCTATTTGTCCTGAAGAGAGAACTCTTATTATTATTTGCGGATTATCAGTATTAATTAATGTTTTCCTTAGATTTTTTTCTCACGGAGGGATCATAAAGTGAGAGAGAGAGAGAGAGAGAGAGAGAGAGAGAGAGAGAGAATGATGAGTTGTTCTTCGCTATCTGCCATGAAGGTCTCAGAATGGGGTAAACAATCTCTTTTAAAAGACAAGAGCAAGGTCCTCCTCCCCCAGGGGATGCTGGGAGGAGGGGTCCCCTCCCCTAACCTCGTCGCGCGTGGGAATTCAGCTGTTGGCTCTTGTCCGATATCCACTTATTGTCTGGTCGAATGTTTAATTCATACATCTCCTTAAATAGGGGCCTGTCTGAGCTGGTGTTTAGTGTGTATCAAGGTATGAGGGAAGTGAGGGAGGCGGAGGGTTTGATAAAGTGCTGGTTTTTTTAATAGTTTTTTTTTTTTTGTTTTTTTTTTTTTTTTTTTTTTTTTGGTCTTCTTAATGCCTATCATGTTTATTTTTGGACGTTTATTAGGTTTTTTTAATAGTTTTTTTAGTCTTCTTAATGCCTATCATGTTTATTTTTGGACGTTTATTAGGTTTTTTTAATATTTTTTTTTAGTCTTCTTAATGCCTATCATGGTTTATTTTTGGACGTTTATTAGTTTTTTTTAAGAGTTTTTTAGTCTTCTTAATGCCTATCATGTTTATTTTTGGACGTTTATTAGTTTTTTTTTAATAGTTTTTTTTTAGTCTTCTTAATGCCTATCATGTTTTATTTTTGGACGTTGATTAGGTTTTTTTTAATAGTTTTTGCAGTCTTCTTAATGCCTATCATGTTTATTTTTGGACGTTTATTAGGTTTTTTTAAATAGTTTTTTTAGTCTTCTTAATGCCTATCATGTTTATTTTTGGACGTTTATTAGTTTTTTTTAATAGTTTTTTTTAGTCTTCTTAATGCCTATCATGTTTATTTTTGGACGTTTATTAGGTTTTTTTAAATAGTTTTTTAGTCTTCTTAATGCCTATCATGTTTATTTTTGGGCGTTTATTATTATTATTATTATTATTATTATTATTATTATTATTATTATTATTATTATTATTATTATTATTATTAGCAGTGTATTTTTTTCTTATGACTTTAGTTTTTTTCCTTATAAGTTTCGTAATTTTTTCCTTACAATTATTTTTTTTTAAGTTTCGTAATTTTTTCCTTACAATTACCGTAATTTTTTTACTTACAAGTTTCGTACATTTTTTTATTACAAGTTTCGTAAATTTTTTTTACAAGTTTCGTAAATTTTTTTACAAGTTCGTAATTTTTTTCTTATAGTTTTCGTTTTTTGCAAGTTTCGTAATTTTTTTCTTATTTTTGTAATTTTTTTCTAATAAGTTTCGTAAAAAAAATTTATTTTTTTTATAAGTTTCGTAATTGTTTTCTTATAAGCTTCCTTTTTTTATTCTTATCAGCATCGTTTTTTTTATCATCTCAGCATCGTGTTATTTATTTCCTTTCCCCAAGAAAGTTTTGTAGATACAAGTGATTTCGCAAATGCTTGCAGGTTCCTCAGTGGTTCTTCAGCCCTCTTGAACAGTTATTTATACCTGAAGGAACTGAGATAGGAAAGAACAGCAGTAAGGATTTAAGAGAGTTTCTTAAATTCAAGGAGAAAGTTGCATTCCAAACTGTTCTTTACTTCCCTGTAATTTGATGTTCACAAAACTGACAGCTGCGATGAAGGTTTTTGTTTTTCATTTAATTTGCAATAACAATTTTGCCAGGAAAATATCCTTTTATTATTATTATTATTTTTTTTATTTTTTTTTTTTTTTGCTCTATCACAGTCCTCCAATTCGACTGGGTGGTATTTATAGTGTGGGGTTCCGGGTTGCATCCTGCCTCCTTAGGAGTCCATCACTCTTCTTACTATGTGTGCCGTTTCTAGGATCACACTCTTCTGCATGAGTCCTGGAGCTACTTCAGCCTCTAGTGTTTTTCTAGATTCCTTTTCAGGGATCTTGGGATCGTGCCTAGTGCTCCTATGATTATGGGTACGATTTCCACTGGCATATCCCATATCCTTCTTATTTCTATTTTCAGATCTTGATACTTATCCAATTTTTCCCTCCCTCTTTCTCTTCAACTCTGGTGTCCCATGGTATTGCGACATCAATGAGTGATACTTTCTTCTTGACCTTGTCAATCAACGTCACGTCTGGTCTGTTTGCACGTATCACCCTATCCGTTCTGATACCATAGTCCAGAGGATCTTTGCCTGATCGTTTTCTATCACTCCTTCAGGTTGGTGCTCGTACCACTTATTACTGCATTATTATTATTATTATTATTATTATTATTATTATTATTATTATTATTTATTATTATTATATTAATCAGTTTGACAGGAAAGTATCCATTTATTATTATTATTATACAGTTTTGACAGGAGACTACCCTTTCCTTATTATTATTATTATTATTATTATTATTATTATTATTATTATTATTATTATTATTATTATTATTATTATTAAACTGCTTTAACAGGAAGTATCCTTTTATTATTATTATTATTATTATTATTATTTATTATTATTATTATATAAATAAACTCAGTTTTGACACTCATTTTGCTAATTTTGTCTCTCATCATAAAATAATAATAATGCACATAGAGAACATTCGTCATTATGATAAACAAAGAAAAACGAACATTTTGAAAATAATTCGGGCGATAATACCCCCATCACCCCATCTCTTGCATATTTGTATTAATTATTAAATAAAATGACAGAAATGTTTATAAGTTAAGCCGGAGAGAGAGAGAGAGAGAGAGAGAGAGAGAGAGAGAGAGATGTAATGACATGCATCCGACCTCCACCTTTCAGTGACAGCTTTATTCTTCGTTATCTCCTCAAGACCCCCACTGTTATCCCACCCCAATACCTCCTCATTAACTTCCCCCCCCCCACCCCTAAACCTCCCCTCTCCCCCTCTCCAAATCCTCCCCCACACAAAACCAAACCCTTGGCCAGAAACGTCTTTGAAAAAGTGGGCAACAAAAGAAAAAACGCTTTGGTGACTGATCCAATTCTTCCTCGTATCGGACGCGTGGGAACTCAGCTGGACCAGACGATGGAGGCAGCTCACCACCTGCTTATTTTGTTCCTCTTACGTGTATATAACATCCGGAGCCTCCCGAAGGATATACCCAAGGATGCCCATTATGTCATTAACGCCGTCTTGCCTTCGTCTTTTTCTCGCCCGCTCGATAACACGCGGATACATTTAATGTATCCACGTGTTATCGAATGCATTAAATTTTAATGCATTTAACCTGGGGGAATGGATATAGTATGTGTTTATATACAATGTTGGAGTGCTACGTCCGGTAATTGTCTCGTGTTGTTGATCCTGGGTTTTATTTATTTTATTTATCAATTAATTGGTTCTTTATGCAAAGGATGTGAACTTGCTGAGAAAGCTTCCAATAGCACAGAATACCCTAATAGGAGAAGGAGGTAGAAGAATTTAGATAAGAATAATAAGTAATGCATATCACCATTTAACTTGTTCTAATGTACTCTAAACGGACTGTGGATTATGTGTATATATATATATATATATATATATATATATATATATATATATATATATATATATATATATATATATAATGTGTGTGTGTATGTGTAAAGAAAGTATTTGTTTTTGTTAACATGATGTTTTTGTAAATACATGTGTAAGCTTATGAGAAATGTATATTTTCTGGGTATAGAATCTAGCTTTTTACAGAATGCATATCATATACACAGGCAATTTTAAATTATGATTGTCATGGGCACGTTTAAATAAATGTAAAATAACATAAAATACTTCTTTTTATTTCGTTACATAAAAGTGTAACAAAACTAGTGAATGCTTATGTAAAAATTATATTTTTAATTTTTTTTTTATCCAAAGAGTTATATATATATCGAGACATCTCTCGTGCCTAGTAATTTGCTGTTACCAGAACAGCAGTAACCACAAAAGTTAATAAAGCTGTGCTACATCTCTCAGGGAGGACCAGCTGGTTCAAATTCGATCCCAGACGTCTGGAGTGTGCTTTGCTCCTGATAAGGTGATGTCATCAATAATGCAAGTCTGCAGGCTTGTAACAGAGATTCAATTTGAGTCTAAAGTTCACTGTTTTTCCTTCGATACGTGCTATTAACGTTGGAGATAAGACTAGACACTTGTAGATAGGTTTTGCTTATTCTATAATTATTAACAATTTTGTTACAGGTTGTAGTTGTGGTGGCATTTGGTTATGGCTTGTTATTAACTGTGACGACAAGACTAGGCACTTTCAGATACCTTTAGCTTATTCTGTAATTATTAACAACACTTTTGATACAGATTGTAGTTGTTGTAGCATTTGCTTATGGCTTGTTATTAACGTTGGAGATAAGACTAGACACTTGCAGATAGGTTTTGCTTATTCTATAATTATTAACAATTTTGATACAGGTTGTAGTTGTGGTGGCATTTGGTAATGTCTTGTTATTAACTGTGACGACAAGACTAGGCACTTTCAGATACCTTTAGCTTATTCTGTAATTATTAACAACACTTTTGATACAGATTGTAGTTGTTGTAGCATTTGCTTATGGCTTGTTATTAACGTTGGACATAAGACTAGACACTTGCAGATAGGTTTAGCTTATTCTGTAATTATTAACAACACTTTTGATCAGGTTGTAGTTGTGGTCGGATTAGGCATGGTTTTTTATTAACTTTGAAGACAAGACAAGGCACATTCAGATACCTTTAGCTTATTCTGTAATTAACAACCTTTTTAATAGGAGTTGTAGTTGTAGTTGAAGTTGTTAAGTGTCTGACTTTCATCATGAGAAACGGTTTGTTATTAACTTTGAAGACAAGAGTACTTACTTTCAGATACCTTTAGCTTAATCTCTAATTAACAACACCAATTTTAGCGTTATAAGTTGTATGTTGTAGCAGTTGTTAGTGGCTGAATTTCAGTTTGAGAAATAGGTCGATGTTATGAAAACTCATCCACATAATAATAATTTAGCTGGGAAGGAAGTAAAGGATTGTAGGATAATGCATAGTAGAATTAAATGCAAGTAAGATATCATTATAATAATAATTAATTTGCTCTCTACATCTTGTCTTGTTCCGCGCGTTTTGGCTGAAATACTGACAAACCTGATAATTGATAATTATTAACTGAAATGTTAACAAAGACTTGAGAAAATGTGTTATTGCAAAGTTGATAGACGTGCAGCGTTTGGTGTTTACAAGGTCTCTCTCTCTCTCTCTCTCTCTCTCTCTCTCTCTCTCTCTCTCTCTCTCCACTGTGATGATTGAATGAACGAATTCATGATGAAATATTTCATTATATTTCTCTCTCTCTCTCTCTCTCTCTCTCTCTCTCTCTCTCTCTCTCCACTGTGATGATTGAATGAAATTCATGATGAAATATTTCATTATATTCCTCTCTCTCTCTCTCTCTCTCTCTCTCTCTCTCTCTCCCCACTGTGATGATTGAATGAACGAATTCATGATGAAATATTTCATTATATTCCTCTCTCTCTCTCTCTCTCTCTCTCTCTCTCTCTCTCTCTCCTCCACTGTGATGATTGAATGAACGAATTCAGTGATATTGAATATTTAACATTCAGTATCCTCATATTTCTCTCTCTCTCTCTCTCTCTCTCTCTCTCTCTCTCTCTCCTCTCCCACGTGATGATTGAATGAAATTCAGGATGAAATATTTCATTATATTCTCTCTCTCTCTCTCTCTCTCTCTCTTCTCTCTCTCTCTCTCTCTCTCTCTCTCTCTCCACTGGGATGATTGAATGAACGAATTCATGATGAAATATTTCATTATATTCCTCTCTCTCTCTCTCTCATATTAGATTGAACCAGCGAATCCTGAAATGCGAGTGTGTCATTTTAACCAACCCTCTCTCTCTCTCTCTCTCTCCAAGACAATCGTGAGAGTGAGAGCCACAAGGGCCTAAGTGCA
Source organism: Macrobrachium nipponense (assembly GCF_015104395.2). Lineage (NCBI taxonomy): Eukaryota > Metazoa > Arthropoda > Malacostraca > Decapoda > Palaemonidae > Macrobrachium > Macrobrachium nipponense. The sequence continues at coordinate 5,432,642 of NC_087212.1, forward strand.
GCTGGAGCCCGCGCGTGGGAATTCAGCCGGCCAAGACTTCGCTCGCATCGTCGTAGGTGACAGCAGTAGCAGCTGTTCCCGGAGTGTGTGGACACAGCTGGGAAGATGAAGGCTTTAATACTGTACTCCGGGATTAAGGAATGTAGTACTGTTTATCATTACGATTTTTAATGTCACTTTCGCCATTCTCTCTCTCTCTCTCTCTCTCTCTCTCTCTCTCTCTGTCTCTCTCTCTCTTCTCTCTCTCGTAGGACGCGTGATTATTAATGAGGTTGAGGTGAGAATTATTTTCGTGGTGAGATGGATGTTAAATATAAATAGATAAGTAAATATGTAAAATATATATATATATATATATATATATATATATATATAATGTGTGTGGGCCATACATGTTTAGTCATGTTTATACATATGTATATATGATATATATATATATCATATATATATATATTATATATTATATATATTATATAATATGCATATATTATATATGTAAATATTATAACATCGTCCTACAAAGTAATCATATAAAAGATGAACACATAATCAAAGTCGAATTTTAATAGGACCGTAGCATTTGTTGTTGTACATTTATCGTTAATTATATGTATATAATATGCACGTCATTATTCAAATTGTGCTTTTATTTGTATTTATTTATTAATGTGTTTATTCTCTTCCATTGCAGGTGTATAGATGGATATGACTTTGCAAGTTGATCATTCAGGTATGTGGGTTTTTTTTTCTCTTTCTCCTTTGCAGTTAAAGTTTGCAAAGTGATTAATTAGCGAGATTTGCAATGCTTCCTCTCCATTCGACTTGATTCTCACCTCTCTCAGAGACTGCAGGGAAGCAGTAGTGACACTTCTGACACATTTCTGACACATTCAAATCAAGTGCACTTATAAAAGTGCCACACCTCCTCAGAGCATTCCACAGACAAGTGGACCGTAAAATCTTTTTATTGTCGTCCACTTCTCAATTTTATGAGGCGTTAAAGGTCATTTTCCCTTTATGATATTTTTTCTGTTTTTGTGAAGGTTTGCGTGTAACTGACATTATTATTATTATTATTATTATTATTATTATTATTATTATTATTATTATTATTATTATTATTATTATTATTATTATTATTTATTATTATTATTATTACTATTATTTATTATTCCTAATTTTTTAAAGTTAACGTGCAACTGACATTATTACTATTATTATCATTATTATTTTTATTCTTGTTGTTGTTGTTGTTCTTTAAGGTCCATAATAATATACTGATGGTAGCAGTAGTAAAATTTTATAAGACTACATTTTATAAAACTATGTGGTTTTATAAAATTCTACTACTGTGGACCTTAAAGAATATAACTTGTGCCCTCGTGATTGAGATTTCTACACATTATTATTATTATTATTATTATTATTATTATTATTATTATTATTATTATTATTATTATTATTATTATTATTATTATTATTATTCAGAAGATGAACCCTGTTCATATAGAATAAGCCCACCACAGGAGCCACTGACTTGAAATTAAGGCTTCTAAAGAATGTATCGTTCATTTGAACGAAGCAACATAAGATAATATGAAATACAGAAAGAAGGGATGAGTTATTATATCATAAAAAAATTAATTAACAGACTAATAAACAGACACAAATGTGGACAAATTACTTAAAAAAGGAGAATTGCTTGTAGGTCAGCAGTCCATTATTGAACATTTTGCTTGAAGTTTCTTTTTTTTTTAACGATATTGCAGGTGTTAGATGTTGTATTTTGGTTTTTTATATTTGTTTATCATGCAAAGTGCTCGTGCTTGCTTAATTTATTCGGATACGTGTACACATTGATTGCTGGTCAGTGTTTATTCCTTTGGAGGTCGTCTGGATACATTTTAATTAATTCTTTTAATGTATTATATTTATCTTTAACGTTTTTTCCTTCATATAATCATTATGCCTCATCATAGTTTAGCTACATTCTCATTTCCTTTCACACAGTGCGTGATATTCTTGGCAAAAGCTTTATTGACGTTTTACACGGGTTTAGTCTTACTGGGCCAATATTTACTCCTTTTCTCCCGTCGTGTATTCCTCCTCCTCCTCCTCCTCCTCCTCCTCCTTCTCCTCCTCCTCCTCCTCTCCTCCATCCTCCTCCTCCCCGCCCCCCCCCCCCCCCCACACACACGAATGACAACACCAATAAGAAAATTGTGGACAGGAACCTCAGTGGTGATTCTCGCGCGCGTGGGAACCTCAGCTGGCGGGAAACTCTTCAAGTTCCTGAACTATATATATAAGATGCTGGCGCGTCGTATTTACTTGACAGATGGCTGGCGGTCTCTCTCTCTCTCTCTCTCTCTCTCTCTCTCTCTCTCTCTCTCTCTACACCTGCACAACGTGGGAGACAATCCTTCCCACACCTTCGGAAGGATGCATGCGAGTGTGATCCTGATTTGCCAGACCTGACTGTGCAGGAACTTGCATGTTTCTGCTGTGCTTGCTTGCTTGCTAAGCTCGTATGCATATCCACCCCTCCGCATCAATCCCCCACCTCCTTCCAAACCCCCCTCCCCACCCCCCTCTACATCTTCCCATGCTGTTTTGGTGTTACACGAAACTTGTTTTTTCTCAGTCAGCGCCTTTATATTTATTTATTTTTTATTTTATTTTTTTACCAAAATGCATTTTTCAGACTTTTGTGACAAGAAGATTATTGATTGAACGCAGTCAATTGTTCTACACCGATACGAAAAGAAATTAGGTGTTGGGTGTTAAATGTGACGTATAGATGCTTAAAGATACCGCATAACCCAGTCAGGATACCCCCCCCCCACCCCCCCCCCCCCCCCTCTATTGATACTGGACCAGACGCTGATATCAAGATAATAACTTATTATTTAACTAAGTGATAATTCTGAATGTTCTGGGAGTTTTAGTAATTTATTTACATATGTATGAAGTAATCAGTCGACATTTTTATGTTTGCGTGACAAAATGTAACGATGCTATTATAAAGTTTATTTACTTCAATTCTCAGACCCTTGTTCTCTCTCTCTCTCTCTCTCTCTCTCTCTCTCTCTCTCTCTCTCTCTCTCCTAAAGGAACAGGACATTCTGTCCTGTAGAGTTTTGTCTGGCAATGGAAAGCCTTTTATACTCGTTTTTATGAATATTTGCAATTAGTTTAAATTTAAAAATCGTAAAAAAAATACAAAAATGATAAACAAAACTGGAATACATAATTTATCCACTTATTGAGCCACGACAAATCTGTGACATATACTATCTTAAATTTTTATGTTGATTGTTTCTGATTTGGCAACATTTTAAATAGACCCCCCACCCACCTTTTATTATGGGTTGAGTCATCAGCCATTATAATTTTTTTCATTCTTAATCCATGGTATTTTCTGTCCCATATCAGTACGAAAACACGAACATTCATTTTGTTTTTGAATGGGTTTTCGTATTGAATGAACACATGCGTATTTTACACTTTATCTCCGTAAGGGGGTGGGGAGCGGATTTAGTATACCGTCATTGCACCACAGGCTGAGTGCAGTAGGCATTACTTAATTGCTTTAATTACTTTGATCATTCATATATAATTTTACCTATTTATTTATTATTTTGTTAATTCATTTCTCTTTTAGCATGAGTCTAAAGTCACAATGGCCTGTTTAGGCTTGTCCCATATGAATAGGTTTCATCTAATGTAATAATAACAATATTAATAATAATAGTCTATGAATTTTCTGAGAATCTATCGCCATTCGCGGAACTGATGGCAGAACTAGATGATGGAATATCTCTGGTTCCACTTGAGTAACTATCAACTCACATACGTACATCTTCCCCTGTGGAATCATTCCACCGTTTAGCAACAGCAGTTGATAAATGATCCCCACTGAGGATTGAGAGAGTAACAAGAGTTATTATGATGACGAATATATAGTCACGGCGGAAAAAAAAGATTTACGCTCTCCCCCACAGATGGTCTACGTATACGTCGAGATCCAGGAAGCCATCTCTTACAGCGGTCGTTAGGCCTAAAGTTAAGAAGAAGCTTTGCGGACTTCCTTATGAATAATAATTAAGTTTCAGGAATGTGGATGTGTCCTGGGTAGGGGGGGGAGGAGGTGGTTTTTTTGTGGCTCGTGTTCGCATGGAGGGGAGGGAGAGAGGGAGCAGTGAGGCAAAACCACTCTAGTCCTCTGTAGTTAGCAATAAGAGGTTTAATGGCGCTTCATTGCAATGTATATCCTGAAATTGATGTTTATATAAACTTTAATTCGAATTAAGTGTCATTCAAGAACATTGAGTGAGCGTCTAGCAGTTATATTAATAGACTGTCTGATAAAAATTACTTTGAATCGTCAGTTATTAAAGCTTGTAGTCTAAAAGCAAAGCTTAGTCTAGATGCAGAGCTTAGTCTCTTAGTCTAATGGCAGTTACATGCTCTTTCTCCCTCTCTCTCTTCTCTCTCTTCCCGAAGGATAAAAGGACAAGACGGCGCCGCCGTCAGATAAAAAAAAAAGGAAAAGGATAAAAAGAAAAAAAGAATCCTGAGAAAGAGTGTTCGGACTCCCTTTTACAATCTTCGCAACAAGCAAAACCTTCCTCATTGTAAGGCGTGTGTGGGTGTTAGCACGTGGCTTGCGACTAGCGGCAACTCTACTTTTTTTCTCTCTATCTCTCCGCATTTTACCTCCATTCTGGCTCGCTTCTGGCTCGTTTCTCCGCCTCTTTCAGCTCCTCGTACCTGCATGACGTCTCGTCATGCAAGGATAAGGTGAAATGCGGCCCGCATGCGCGCTAAACTGAGCGTTTGTGCCTTCAAAAGCGAGCGATTTGTCTGCCTTTTTTTTTTTAAGAAGGGCGCCGCGTATGGCAACACTGGTTCTTCTGGATCTTATCGCCAGGCAGCAGCTGCATTCCCATGGTGGCCTCCTCCCTCCCCCTCCATAACTCTCCCCCACCAATCCCCCACCCGTCTCAAGATCTTGTCGGCTGTGATGTTGGGTGATCTTACAGTTTATTAAGATTGTCCATTTCTTAATAAAAAATATTATTGGCACGTGGTTAAGAGAGGGTTGGGGGGAGGGGAGGGGGTAATTATTTTCTTCTTTTTGCTCAAAGTTCAGTCGCTTAATTGTTTGTAAAATAAAATTTACAGTAAGTATTCTAAAGGTTTTGATTTTTAAGCCTATTCAAAAAAAGATTAAAATACAGGAATGAATTCAATAAGTGAATATGTTTCTGGAATTTGGTATATTCATAAAGTAATTCTCTTAACAGATGAGTTAAGTATGATTTCATTTATAATATGAAAAGTAGAATGTTCAAAACGAGATTTGTATTGTTAAAAGCATGTGGAGATAAATGCCATTTTTTTTACTTCAAAATATGTTCATCCTTTTCGTTATAATTATTGATTCTATTCATGTAAATAGATTGTAATGTATATACAATATCGTAAATTGTAAGGACTGTAAGTATATTTTCTGAATAAAAAACAAATGTGCCAAGTAATATTAAACCCATAATTGCTGTGGTTTGTTAAACCTGTTTAAATTTTTTCTCGCTGCGACAGGTAATAAATCTTTGAACTTACATTTAAGGGCTTTTTTTTTTTTACCTTTTTTTATTCCTGCTAATAGCTGTTGTTTGTAGATCATTATTGCCTGAAGTGCGTGGATGGCCTTATAAGTACACTTGACGCCTGAGTGAACTTTATAACATATAACATTTCTTGGTTGCTGGCTTTTCAGATGGAAGCCTAATCTTTAGTTTTTTTTTCATGGGAGATACGTTTTTATTATAATATAATAAAGAAGTTATCATAATTACTATTATTATTATCATCAGTGCGTCGTTCTATAGTTGGTCTACACGTTGTCACAGTGATATAATTTTTTTTTTTCATGTTAGACTCAAAATATAAAAGATAATCGTTCTACTTAACAGAACCTGTTTATTGTCACATACAATGATTCTTGCAAACTTTTATTTTGATGCTATAACACCTCTCGATGATCATTCACGATTATCTCTGAGACCATTGTTGAATTGAAGGCAGTTAGCTAAAGTGACTGAAGCCTTTTTTATTCTCTCTCTCTCTCTCTCTCTCTCTCTCTCTCTCTCTCTCTCTCTCTCTCTCTCTCTCTTTATATCGCTTGATATGCTTCAGATCACGTCCTTGTCAGGGAGAGTGAGTCACTCGCTATTTTTGTTGATGCTGTTTCTCGCTGTCTTGCAGCTATCAAGATGACTAGCGTTTGGGGGCATTGTGTTAACACACACGCACACGCGCACGATCGCACACACACAACACACACACACACACACACACACACATATATATATATATATATATATATATATATATATATATAATCTACTATATATTACTATATATATATATATATACTGTGTGTAGGCTTATATATACTTATGTCCATGCACATACATACATATAGGCCTACACACACACATATATATTGCTTATGCCGTTTGAATTCATTTTCAGCCCATGTTTGTAGCTGTCAGTAATGTATTTCTTTCGAATGAGACAATCGCCTGGAAAATATGTTTATTCATATAAAAATGTGCTCTTTTGAACTTTTGGCGACTTTTTGGTTGTATGAACCGCTCATGGGCTGATGTTGGATGGTTGGTTTACATAAGCGGGCCTTATGCCTGCACTGGGCTATGACCAAATGGAAAGGTCACAGAAAAAAAAAAAAGTCACATTAATCTCCATCTTTGCGGCGTGTTTAGTACGAACCCGTAGCGGATGACCGTAAAAACGTATAAACAAAGGACTGTAAATGAATGTGACATTTTTTTCCCTGTGACTTTTTATCTTAGCCAAAATTGTGACTTTTTTTCCTGGCTGTTTTTTTTTTTTTTTTTCTCTCCTGTGACTTTACCTTTCGACTAGTCCTAATTTGTTTGGTGACTCTTAGTCTAAATGTCTAATTGTAGTGATACCGTAAACATTATCTTTCAACGCGTTGACCAAACCGTTTGTGACACCATTTCATAGTTTGAATTCCTATTTTGTGAATTATTAAACCCCAAATGTGCATCTGGCCTGTTTTATAACAGGTGGTTACAAGTTTTCCTCCTTTGAGTTACGAAGGCCATTTGTAGCTGAGAAAAGCAATCGCATTTTATTTGTTTGAGCAGAACTGGTAGTGTGTCAGGCATATGTTGTGATGTATATGTTGTTATGAGTGTTTTATATGTTGTGATAAGTGTTTTTGAGTTGTAGGTTCTAATTCTCTAGTTACAAGAGCACTGTTATTATTATTATTATTATTATTTTTATTATTATTATTATTATTATTATTATTATTGGAGTCTCTTTGGTAAGGTAAGCTTCTCTCTCTCTCTCTCTCTCTCTCTCTCTCTCTCTCTCTCTCTCTCTCATTAAATAAATGCGCTAATAGTTTGATATGCATAATATATACATACACACTTTTATACACATATGACAAACACAAACACTTATACGTATTATATGTGTGTATTGACGTGTATGAATTGCACTTATATGTATTGTTATGTATGTGTGTACGTGTGTATGAATGACTAAATATTTTAACCTCCCCCCACCCCCGAATCCTACACTCTCCAGATGAAAGAGAGGCGCCCTGTTTACACAGCACCCGTGTGCGACATTGAAATGTAAATATGCATAAAAATAAAATAATAAAAACACAAGTCGGGGACTTAGTGTTTATTAGGAGATCTGGTTACGGGCCGTGACGCCCATTTAAAGCATTGTCTAGGAATATATGTGTAAGAGAACCTTGTGGGCGAGTCATCCACTGTGGGTGGCGAGTAAAGAAGTTACTCTCGGTTCTGGGATGGGCGGCGTTATGCTCAAATTGGGTGCACCAGCCTCAGGTTGCGAGTTTGGATGAATTATTATAGTACTAGAAGTGACTGTGAGCGCGCTGTTAGTACTATTGTGTTTATCTTATGCCTGAGCTTGTGGTCTGTCGTGGAGTTCTAAGATAACTTTTTCTTTATTTCTTGATTTTAGAAAAGTCTTGCCAGTTTGGCCTACAGATTTCTTGTGAAATTTAGGCTATGCAATGGGGCCTATGAGGTCATTCAGATCTGGATTGGAATTGACAGTATGAAAAGGGCTTCAATTGTGAAACAGGAGGAAAACCTCAAAGCAGTTGCACTATGAAAGAATTATGAGGAAAGGGTGGAAAGAAGATGGAAAAGAGAGAACATTACTGGAAGTACAGTAAAAGGAAATGAAAGGGGTTACAAAGAACTTTTAAGGGATGCATTTGTCGCAGCAGTAATACACTTTGTAGAAAGATGGTGTAGCACGAATGTACTAGATGATGGCAAGTTGCACAGATATGCACCTTTAATAGCAATAAAATGTCGTGTGCCGTCTGCCTAATTAAGAAAAATTTATGCAAATGCACATAAGTATGCCTGGGTGGGTAACACACCTTGGGTGTTGTTTGTGTAATAAATAAAAGGTTCATTTAGATTAGCCAGTGGGTAGCAGTGCAGTAATACAATATGTATAACGATGCATTAAAAACTTTGTTTATCAGTCCAGTAATACGAGTTTTTCTATTCATGAATTGTTAGATTTAGGCGTAATTAAATGCACTGATGTCTTTCAGAATCATAATACACTTTTTAATTAACTAGTATATTGCAAAAAGGTGCATTTCTATCCACTGGATTACGTCATGAAGTATGTACACTTGTAATATGTATTATATATATATATATATATATATATATTATATATATATATATATATATATATATATATATATATGAACAATGGAGTTCTCGCGCACAAGTTTACCACAAGCCTCTCTCTCTCTCTCTCTCTCTCTCTCTCTCTCTCTCTCTCTGGTATGCTGGACATATTATATGCTCTGTATTTTTCTGGTGGTATGTTATATACATATATATATTTATATATCTGTATATATATTTACATATTAATGGATGAGAGTCTATTCATAGTAACTCCAGAAATGCACATGGAGTCAAAAGTATTTGCATACTTGCATGAATCGTGCATTGCAGTCGTTACATTTATTCATTTATTTATTTATTTGTTTACTTTGGAATCTTAACAATGAAGAGAAGGTTCTCTTCCCATTTAAGGGCGGGAGTTCAAAGCAAGACTCTTAATTCTAATGAATCACAATCTCTATGACTTAGCCAGCGGCGTATTGAGTAATAAATATTAGTATTCTAATTATTATCATCATTCAGACAATAACCGACTGTTTAAGAAACGCATCGGAGCAGAGAGACGAATGAACGAACCAAGCCGCGTTCAGGCGCCCATTAATAAGTCTTAAAAGCGTTCCTTCAATTGAAAGATATGATGACTCTCGCGTTCGTCACACACGTTGGCTGGCAACAAGGAAATCGAGAAGTAGTCGTTAGTCAAGTGGCTACTGTTGTTGTTAGCCCGCTCCTCATCTCAGCTGCGCTAGATACTGTCATGGGTGAATTAGATACCCTTAATGTGCTAGATAAACGCTGCGTAATGATCCGCCATTCCGCTACTTTCTAAGCTTTGTGTGTGACGTGGAATGTGAGTCACGCCCCGCCAGACATGAGGTTGCGTGAATGTGAATGTTTTAATGTCGATCAGAGTGTTTTAAAACCTTAAGACATTGTGGGTTAATGTTATAGAATATTGAAAGTAATAGCCTTTACTTTATATAAAGGGTAGGACCCCATAAGGGGTAGCGCCGTCAGTGTAAGTCATGCGGTGTACTGTAGGCTTTACTTAAGGTTCCCTAGCTGCAACTCCTTTCATTCGGTTTTAGTATACCTCCGTTCATATTCACCCCTTTTCCATCTGATTTCCCATTTGTTTCAAAGTGCAACTGCTTTGAGGTTTCCCTCGTATTAGGCCTTTCAAACCTTTTCACTGTCAGTTTCCGGTTCAGCGCTGAATGACCTCATAGGTCCCAGCGCTTGGCCTTGGTCCTGAATTCCATACACTATTCTATTCTATGATGGGCGTGGACATTCTTGAAGAACAGTGGATGGCAAACTAAACCGTATTGCATAGTTTGCAAAATTCGCCATTAATCTGAAAAAATTGCATATTAGTTGATTATATTGCTTTTTCTGCCAGCAAGCAGATGTATCTTCAGTAATAAATTCAGTGTCACTGTACATGAAGGACCACATGGGTGACTATTACTCGCTACTTATGAGTATCAATGAACTCTGGTTATATAAAAATATCTAAGGTTCGTCAAGTCCAGTATAGGTGATTTTATAAGAGAAAAAAATGTCTCTTTTATACTTACAGCACAGAGGTTAAAATTGATTACCCATTCTGAGAAAGACACAAAAACAGAAAACAAGCGGTTTTCTTTTGTGTTTGTGACAAATGAGTTTGAAATATTTGTCTTAAGATGAAACGTCAGAGCTGCCATGACGAAAATATATACAATAATTAAGTTTTAGTGGTAGAGAATTATTACAATAAATTCAGATTTATTGGCACCGAATTGTAACGTTGAATGGAGGACGGAAATATATGCTGGGAGACCAATATGAGCTTTAAAGGAACAACTGTAACATTATTTTGTATTTACAGAAATTTTTTACAACTTGGATAAAGGAACAAAATAAGAAAATGTATTTTTAGAGATGTGAGTTTTCCCGTGCATGACACCTTACGAATAAGGAATATCAATAAGGAGGAGCAACAGTCATGTAGATTATTGAAATGGAATACAGTTGATGCAATTAGAGCAAAGATATACTCGAATAAATAACTTGTTTGTAATATTACAGTCTTGATTGTAAGTCGACATAATACAGCCGAAGCAAAGTTAGACATGCAGTGCAATGGAACACAATGCAACAAAGTCTTACAAAGTTAGTTTACTATCAGAGACGTAAATAAGAAAATAAGTGTACCATTACAGAGCAACTAAAGAAAATAAGTGTACTATTACAGAACAGCTAGAGAAAATACGTCTACGTGAGGATCCCAAGAAAGAAAAAGTATCAGAGGAGAAGAATAAAGTCGAGAAGAAGAGAGACCAATAGAAGAATAAGTAGAAAGAAGAAAGAAAATTTGTGTGCTGTGTGTTTGTGTTTGTGTCAAAGGCATTGAGTGAGAGAGATTAAGGCAGCGCATGAAGCGCATATGAGAAGGAGCGATCCAGCGCCGGGTGGGAAGGGATAGGTGGCGTACCTCAGGGAGATACCATCATGCCCACATTGTTTGCTTTGCGTTTCGGCTCATGACACTCGATTGAACCACTCGGTTCGCGAGTGAAAAGGAACGCGCAGCAGGTTCTCGGAGCTTAATCGAGACCTACTGAGGAGGAGGAGGAGGAGGAGGGAGCTTTCAAGACCTCCATAAACCTCAATCAGAGACAACCCACTCCAGTTGTTTTTTTTTTTTTCGACTCTTGACACTCGACCTCGACGCATGCGCCGCCGTGGGGCGCATGTCATGTTTACAGGGTCTGTTTTGACTCGCTTTCTTTTGCATAGGCGTTTGTTTCTTCGTGGTTTTCGTTTTTTTTTTTCTTTTAATATTCGCGTCCTCTTATTCTTGCGTTTGTGTTTTTGTAAATGTTTGTTTCTTCTTATCGAATAAATTTTGTTGTTTGCTGTTTATTAGAAAATTACTGATGTTACTTTTGGGGTC
>NC_087212.1:5449344-5454344 GCF_015104395.2 Macrobrachium nipponense
GAAGCACTTGCTAGATATTCAGGCACACAGAGATCTAATACGCATCTGTGCATGTGACTAAAAAATGATATTTAGCTCTCAGTATTAAGCAGATGCTATAACATCCATAGGCCTAAGCGGTATATAAACAAAAACCTGTCAAACAGGAAGCGGTAATTGAGACATTGAAAGCAGTTTCAGGACAGCGTGACCCCGATTGACCCTAAGTGAGAAGAGAAGTCACTAGTGAGAGAGAGAGAGAGAGAGAGAGAGAGAGAGAGAGGAGATGAGATGGAGAGGTGATATAAAAATTTGTAAGGAGAGAGAGAGATAAAAATTTGTAAGAAGGGAGAGTGACATAAATTGAAGTTCAGCATAATTCAGTGACACTCAAGTGGAGAGAGAGAGAGAGAGAGAGAGAGAGAGAGAGAGAGAGAGAGAGAGGAGAGAGAGAGAGATTTAAAAGATAAAGTAATGAAGAAAGACATAAATTGAAGTTCAGGATAATTCAGTGACACTGAAGTGGGGAGAGAGAGAGAGAGAGAGAGAGAGAGAGAGAGAGAGAGATGAGAATAGAAGATAAATGGGCAATGGGAACGAAAGGGAACACAAACAGAGAGGGTAACTGTAAAATTTATTGTGTGGATTTATTAGAGGGAGGCGTCGAAAGCCTTTGGTCATTTTATGGAGAGGATCATTTGAGAAGGATTTATTTTGGGGAGGGGGACGCCCCCCCTCCCTCCCCTCCCCTCCCCACCCCACTGTCCACCTGGCGTCCAGGAATTCAATTACTTTACGACCTGTTTTTCCAGACTCAATCTTTTTTTCCGCAGAATTCTCGCAAATGAACTGGCTCTCTCTCTCTCTCTCTCTCTCTCTCTCCTCTCTCTCTCTCTCTCTTCTCAAGACTATTATCACTGCTGTTATTTCATTGAGTTCATTTCCTTGTTGTTCTCTCTCTCTCTCTCTCTCTCTCTCTCTCTCTCTCTCTCTCTCTCTCTCAGATCTGTTGCAAATGTTATTGCTATTTTTTTTATCGTATTAATTTTCTTGTTCATTTTTTGTTCTGTGTTCTTGTTTTGGTTTTAAACTGATATTTTTATTGTTTTTTTTTCGTGTTATTTATTTTCAATGTCATTGTTTGTGGTGTAATTTGTTGTTTTTCGAAGTTTCCAATATCGAGATTGATTGAGTTTGATGTTTGATTTTTCAAGTAAAGTTTAGGCACTTTTTGAAATATTGGTCTGTGCAATTTCCTTCAAGTTGTGTTGTTGCTTCCTCGCAATCTGCTTCAGATTTTGTTGTTTCCTCTCAATCTGTTACAAATTGTGTTGTTTCCTTGCAATCTGCTTCTAACGTTGTTGTTTCCTTACAGTCTGCTAAAATTGTGTTGTTTTTAGTAATCTGCTACATATTGTGTTGTTTCCTTGCAACCTGCTACCTATTACTTTGTTTCCTTGCGTTCTGCTTTAAATTGTGTTGTTTCTCTTTAGAGTTACGCCCGCCCACGTGTCCTTTTTTGGGGCGTGACATTTTCGTTAATTATGTCAGATTTTAGGGCTAGATTTCCCCCTACATGTTTCCTATTATAGAAAAATAATCACTGGTAATTATTCAGCAAATAAGAACAACTAAAAGTGCATGGTGTTGCTGTAGTTTTATTATTGACACAAAAATTATAGTTAAGATTATAGTTATCAGTAGTAATAGTTACAGTATTAAGTGAATAGGGTTCTTCTTCTGAATAATAGTGATTTTATTTATTTATTTATTTATTTATTCTAGAAATTTTGTTGAGAAAAGCAATAGTCCTCAGTTAAGCCGTAGAAGCCATGAGAGTGTACATAGAACGGGCATGTTTTATTTCTACATGAAAAGTCAAACATTTTTTTTTTTCCATAAATGTCTGACATTTTATTTCCACACAAAAATGTCAAACATTTTATTTGTACATAAAAATGTCCGACATTTTATTTGGACAAAAATGTCAGACATTTTATTCGTACATAAAAATGCCGGGCATTTTATCCGTACACAAAAAGTTACACATTTTTCTTGCACATGAAACATCCGAAATTTCATCCACTATCCGAATAAAACGCCAAAAATCACCCACGTAACCGGAGCGTGTCCCACGTAACATTATAATCTCTTCATTCCATTAAAACCCAATCTCGGTACTCGTCCGATACCTGTCATAATCGAACATTACCTTTCGTTAATGGCGGACGGTAATGGCGAATCTACTCAGTTACTATTTGCTTAATTCGAGGGTGTCGGTCTGCATAACGACATGTAATGAGAGTGATGACGATCCTCCGCTCTTTGCTGCGTAATAGCATCGCGGAAGAGGAGATGATGCTGGTTCTCTCATCTCTGCCGCATAACAGGACAGGATGGTTTTGCTGTCACGGGGTCATCTGAAAACCTCTCTCTCTCTCTCTCTCTCTCTCTCTCTCTCTCTCTCTCTCCGAGCAGTCCATGATAGTAACAGCAAGTCCAAACATGACCAAAAGAAAACAAAAAGATTGATATTTATACTTAAATTGGCCTAGGTAATATGTTACTTGTGACTCCTATATCCTCTGCCTCATGAAAAAAGTAAGAAAATGCAACAAATTACTTCCTATCTTAAGTGATTTTTTTGACATCTTCCGTCGTAATGTTATTATGCACGAGTAATTTGGCCCCTATATTCAGAAATAGCAAAGTTTTTTTTTTTTTTTTTTTTTTTTTGAAGAAGAAGAAGAAAGAGAAGATCACCCCGAAACTCCCTGTCTTTAGGTATTTTTGCGAAATCGCTGTAATATTATTTATGATTTATGTGTTTTACGGACATTGAATTTAGAGAGTAATAAGGATTTATTTTCATCTTTAGCGAAATGATTGCCTCTGTCGAACATTTTGTTTAATTTAGCCAGAGATTACAAGAAAACTGAATACGCTTCCCCTGGTTTATGCTACATCTTCGTTGTAACGTTATGTATTATTCACGTGTTTAACGGCCTGCGCATTTAGAAAATATTAAAAGAGTTACATTAAGATTTTTTAAAGTAATTTTTACGCCTTTTTCGTAATATAATCCATTTATACGGATCTCACGTCCTCTGCGTGTAGGAAATATGAAAGATTTATTTTAAGCCTCAGAATAATTAGCGCCTCTGTCGAATAATTAATGAGTGACTCTTGGATAATTTTGTTTATTCTGGGTGGAGATTATCCGGAGATTACCCAGAGATTACCAGGTAGATATCATCTGAGTAGCGTGCACCTGGACCGTACGTCATGTCAGAGTCAAATTGCGAGAGGAATAATCCATTCACCGTGTGAATGATGGCCGATTGATTAGTGGTGTTGGTGTTAATGATGTACTAACCCGCCCCCTCCACCCCTCCCCTACCCTCCCCTCATCCCTCCCCCTCCTGAACCCATTCCCTCCCCCTCCTCAACCCATTCCTTCCCCCTTCCCACCTACCCAACTAAGTATAGCCCCATACAACTCTTCATATAAGGGTTGGTGGTAGGAGGTGGTACAGCTCGTCAAATGGAGGTGGAGGTAGGAGAGAGAGGGAGGGAGGAGGAAAAGGTGAGAGGGAGGGAAGAGGGAAGTGAGAGGGAGGGAGGGGGGATGGTGGTTGTCCATCAAAGTACATCTCTTGAAAACATGGCCAACACCCTCCAATGTCGGAAACGTGAAATTAAAAAAAAAAAAAAAAAAAAAAAACAAAAAAAAAAAAAAAAAAACGCGATGAAAAAATTGATATACTCGTAGACTGTGGTTCATCAGGCAGATTTATCATTCCTCTCGGGTCGGTGTTCGTTGATGATAATGACGAGGATGATTTGGATGATTTCATTGAATTTCAGTGTTTTTTTTTTTATTATTGTTGTGATTTTATTCACATTCTTATTAATCATAATTTTATATGAACTATGTTTCTATTATATGATTTTTATGTGACTTACTGGTGATTTTGACGAAGTTTATATATATATATATATATATATATATATATATATATATATATATATATATATATATATTATAAAAAATACAATTGAATTTCACAAAAATGCAATTTCACATGATAAAATTTCACACACACACGAATAAATTTAATTAAACATAGTAAAGTTGATTTTCATATTTAGACATTTAGGCTTTAGTATAATTCTTTTCTAACAGATTTGGACAAGTATTCATTGCATGATTTAATTTAAAAAAAAATTTAAATTTAACATTTTAAAATTGCATCAATAATATATTATTTATTGTCACAGTGTTCGTGTGTATCATTTTCGCCTTTCTTTAGCCTTTAAAGTGGTACACAAAATGTTGTCCCTGGTGAGGAAATCTTGAGATTATACATATATATATATATGTATATATATATGTATAATATATATATATATATTATATGTAATATATATTATATCTCAAACTAGTATTAAGCAGCCATGTACTTGCAGGGGGAATCTCATGACATATCATGGTTAATAAACCTTGCCTCCCCTCTATTTGCAAAATCACGATTGAAAAAAAAAAATGTAAATCCTCCAGTTCTTGTCCTTCCCTCCCTTAAATGGCCGTATCACCCATTCTGATGGAACGGTGACACTTAGCTCATCATCTGAGTCCTACATCAATTATAATGACGGGCTCATCAGGAGACAGAACCAAGAACGCCTCTCATTAGCGCTCTGAAAAGGACGGCAGAGTAGATTGGGGATAATATGACGCATGAAGAGATGTCATTGGATGTCATTGGATGTCGTCGATACGCCATTGTGGTATTGTAGGAGTGTTTGTGAAGGGATGCATTGACTGCATTGAGAGCGCTTCGTCTTATTTGCATTCGAAAGACAAGAAGAAAAATGCCCAGAGGACGACGTAAATGGCTGCCAATTCACGGGCGGTTGACAGAAAGAGTGACAAGACCAGGCGATGATTGCAGTTTATTGGGTCGAACCCCTCCTCCTCCTCCTCCTCCTCCTCCTCCTCTTCCTCCTCCTTCTTCTTC
>NC_087212.1:5461844-5466844 GCF_015104395.2 Macrobrachium nipponense
TTATTTATTTTTTTTATATGTTTTCCAGTATTTTTTGCTAAATATATGAATACATTGGAATCATATTCCTAGAGGAATATGTATACTTGAATAGCGCTTATATATTTAGGTAGAGGACCTCGATCATGTTAAAATTAATGGTTAGGATTATATGGCACCGATACTGATGAGTATCTGACAGTTGGTTAATAATGTCATATTTTGTCAGAACCTTCTTTA
This sequence comes from Macrobrachium nipponense, assembly GCF_015104395.2. Taxonomy (NCBI): domain Eukaryota; kingdom Metazoa; phylum Arthropoda; class Malacostraca; order Decapoda; family Palaemonidae; genus Macrobrachium; species Macrobrachium nipponense. The sequence goes on from NC_087212.1 coordinate 5,462,064, forward strand.
AATATTATCATATAATAATTTTATAGACAGGGTGACTTTGGATGACGTCATAGGATTGTCCTTGGATTTTTTTTTTTTTTTTTTTTGTTTTTTTTTGTGCGTAAAAACCGTCTTTGAATATTGTTATATATAATAATAATTTTAGACGGGGTGACTTTCAATGAACGCCACGGGATTGTCCTCGGAAAAATCTTTGTTTTTTGCGTAAAACCTTCTTTAAATATTATTATATATAATAATAATTTTAGACAAGGATGACGTCATACGATTGGACTTGGAAAAATCTTGTTTTTTGCGTAAAACCTTCTTTAAATATTGTTATATATAATAATAATTTTAGACAGGGTGACTTTGGATGACGTCATAGGATTGTCCTTGGAAATTTTTTTTTTTTTGCGTAAAACCTTCGTTAAATATTATTATATATAATGATAATTGTAGACAGGGATGACGTCATAGGATTGTACTTGGAAAAATCCTTGATTTTTGCGTAAAACCTTTTTTAAATATTATATATAATAATAATTTTAGGCAGGGTGACTTTGGATGACGTCACGGGATTGTCCTTGGAAAAATCGTTGTTTTTTGTGTTAAACCTTCCATTATTATTCAGTTACTCATTTGCATTGCTAGTTTTTTTTTTACATTTAGCATTATTCTGCATATTCAGTGCTGTATCGTAATGCAGCACCTGCCGCAACGTGATCTGTCATTTTGAGATAAAAAAAAAAAAAGGAATAAATGTGACTCCTCTCTCGACGCAATTGCAAGTCGTAAGGTGGTCTCGAGATAAGACGCAGTTTCTTCAGGGAAAAAAAAGAAAAAAGAAGAAAAAAAAGAGGAAATTGTTTTGGGTCTAGCTGTCAGCACTGGGAAGATATTAACGAAGAAAAAGAAGAAGAAGAAAAAATACTTATTACCATCCATTGTGAAGACCATCTTCACCTCCTCCTCCTCCTCCAGCCCCCCCCCCCACACACACAAACCCTAACCCAACTCAACAAAGGTGGTGGAATCATACATATACATTAGCATTCATTTTCCAAAGCTGGAAGCAAAGTGGATGTGATACTGAAAAAAAAAAGTAAAAAATAATTGGAATAATGCACCATCATAGTTTTTAATGAAACAAAGATTTTTTTTTTTTTACTTTTTTAATTTAGGTTGTTGGGTATAGCAGAGACTCCTCCTCCCCCCTCCTCCCCGCGGGGAAGACACTGGGCCAGGGGGTTGTATCAAAGGGGAGAAGAGGGGAGGGGGGGGGGAGTGTTGAGCAATTGAATGGAATTATCAGTCATAATTCGTTTCGGAGTGTTTAGTGATACTTCTGTTTATTTAGGAGTTTTACATTTATTGCATGAAAGTAAAATAGGAAATTTATTATCATAATAACAGAAAAAAACATAACTAAAATTGTGAAAAAGAACAGTGTAAACATAACTAACATTGCCAATTTTATAAAAACTGTTAAAAAAAGTTCCTGAAGTAATATTGGTTAATATTTCATTAAATACATTCTTCTCTCCCCTTCAACAGGGAACTATAGTATCTAGAATGTGTTTCCGCTAAAGGGGAGAGAAGAATATATATATTTTATAAAATATTAACCAGTATTACTTCAGGATCATTTATAAAAAATTTTAAAATAAAACTGGCAATTTTAGTTATGTATATACTGTTACTTTTCGCAATTTGAGTTATGTTTTATACTGTTACTTTTCGAGAGAGAGAGAGAGAGAGAGAGAGAGAGAGAGAGGAGAGAGAGAGAGAGAGAAATTACATTCCACTATAAAAAAATAAATAAATACCGTAATTTCGGAACGTTCTAGTAGATTGTATGGTTTTTTAAGTAATTTTATATGTCATTGCCTGTTTCTTCATAGGGTAATTATTCAGCTTCACTCGCGAATTTATTTCAGCAAAGAATATGTGATTTTTGGACTGGTTCTCATAGAATATCATTTAATTCCCCTTCACATTGAATGTATTTAAGACCAGCAGATTTTAAATTGCTATTGAACAGGTTGTGAATTGAACACACAACATAGTGACTTAAGTTTTAGTCATGCTTAGAATATAGTGTAACTCCATTCACATTTTGATGTATAGATAATTAGGCTCGCGCTGAGCCCGTGAAGCACTCAATGCACCATGAAGTATGTGCACACGTCTCTCTCTCTTTCTCTACCGCGCAATAATAATCAACGTGTGCGTCAGCCATAAAGCGTTCTAAGGGGGTTACTTGGTTTACCTGTTTCATCAACAGACAGGAGGCAGGTGAGTTCCCACGCTCCCGTGAGTCAACTGCTAACCATCCACTCACTCACCTACCTACCTACTGTCTGTAGTATAGTATATATATACCTGTTATAGCCAGGAATGCGCGCTCCTAACTGACAGCTCGCCAAGGGCGCTGCTTCGATGCGTTTCCCTGGGTCTCTCTGGCTGGCTCCCGAAGGCATTATCGTCATCTTCTGCTGGTAGTCGTGGCTACAGCTGGTCCGTAACTTACGTACGGTGTGATATCTCTAACGGCCGGGAGCTTTCTCCTCTCTGGAGACCTGTTTTGATCTTGTCGTTGTGGGAACTTGCCTGTGGCCAGGAGGATTTTGGGGGTGGTTGGGGCAGGGGAGGGGAGGGAAGGAAGTTGGGAATAGGTTGGGGATAGGGGGTAGGGGATGGGGTTCTGAGATCATATGCTCATCGGGACGTGTTAAGAGAATGGTTATGATTACGAGGAATCTCTCTCTCTCTCTCTCTCTCTCTCTCTCTCAAACGGTAGGTATAGTCGCTTTTCCTAAAATACGATGAAGTGTAATTTAATCTAAGCTGTCAGTTATGTACATGGTTATTTATCGACTATTGTGGGTCGGAAATGGAGGAGAAAGATTATAAAAGAAAATAAAAAAAAGAAACGCAGGTAAATATTGCTTCATCAAAGTAGTTACCATCATATTACAATTAAAAAGGAAAGGGGCCGCCTGAATTCAATAATCCCTCTCTCTCTCTCTCTCTCTCTCTCTCTCTCTCTCTCTCAACTGTAGGATTCCACAGTATTGACATTATTCCTCGATAATTAGGGGATCTTTGAGTCATCCTTAGGGGAACATAACAAGTTCCCGAGTTGAGGACAGGATTCGATCCTCCCGGGTATCCCAGGTATCCTGCAGGCACCCGCAGATACCTTTTAACAGGACAGGAATGTCTAGTGGGGGCGGCGGTAAGAGAGAGAGAGAGAGAGAGAGAGAGAGAGAGAATCCATTGCGAAACTTTCAGTGTGAAATTCACTGCTGCATTTTAGTAATTTGTTTTAGCTTTTTTTTTTTTAATGAATTGGTTTTCTAGACCGAAATTAAAATTACTCCTTTACAGAAACTTGAATGACTTGTTTTAATTATTTCTTATATGAGTTTTTTTTCTTGAGACGACGATTGATTCTCAATGGAAGAATATCGTTTCAGAAACGATAAAAATAAAAAGCAATTTGAACTGAAACACCCTGCAATACGAAGCATGTATACACATTGATATATATATATATATATATATATATATATATATATATATATATACATATATATATATATGTATGTATGTATGTATGTATGTATGTATGTATGTATGTATGTATGTATGTATGTATGTATGTATGTATATATGTATGTCATATCAGGAAGTTTTGATCATAAATGAAACACAGGTAAACTGAGGAATGAATTAGGTAGAAAAATGCTTTATGTGGTTGCTGTGGAGTTGCTGTTTTTTTTTTTTATTATTTATTTAATTTTTTTGGTCACTTGTAGTTTCAAATGAGTTCCTTTTTGTTATCGACAAGCGTTCCTATGTAACGATATTCAAGCACCGCTTAAATATATTTGAAAATTTTCTCATTCATATTTTTTGAAAATAGTAATTCATCAGTTGCTGTGTCCTTTGCTGGAGCACAAACGTGGAGGACATAATTCGATTCCAGGGGAAAATTCACAGAAGAAAAATCACGGAAAAAAAGGTCACAATTATCATTCTTAAATAGTGACCCTGAAGGGTTTTTGACCAAGTATGTATTCACCTTTTCGGTGTGTTTAGGACAAGGAGGTTTGTTTCTTTGTTTGTTTTATTTATTTTAAACCAAATATGTATTCACCTTTGTGGCGTGTTTAGTACAAGTTCTTTGTGGATTTCCGTCTAAACGCAAACAAAAGACTGTAAAGGTCACCATAAATTAATGGGACTTGGTTTTTTCCTTGCCAAAACCGGGACTTTTTTCTTTCCTGTAACATTTTTTACTTGTGACTTAATTATCGTCCACCAATAATTCATATTGCAGCACCTAATAATTTCATCAGGTTAATCAATTTTTTTTTCTTTTAAGTCGGGGTTAGTGTTTTTTTTTTTTTTTTTTTTTTTTTTTTTTTTTTTTTTAGTCGGGGTTATTTATTCAACTGATCTTTTCCTACAACATAGTGAGAGTTTCAAGATTTTAAATTTTAAGTGATTTGGTTAAATAATAAAACAATAATAATAATAATAAAAACAACAAATATAAACAGCCAGAGTGACTGCATGACCCCTAGCGGCACCCCAGACTTATTATCAAAGAGCATATCTGCAGGACTTCATCAGTTCCTCATTCCTTCGGCGGTTTTCAGGGAGGGCCGGGGCCGAGAAGAAACACTTCCTGCATGAAGGAAAAAAAAAATAAGAAGGATTAACCATACCCCGCAATCGCCTCTTCGAAGGCAGGTGCAAACACACATGCCCCAAGAAGAAGCAGGTGATGC
>NC_087212.1:5472097-5492097 GCF_015104395.2 Macrobrachium nipponense
TAATGCGTAGGCACCTGCTACTTAAGATTCTCCCTCTCTCTCTCTTCTCTCTCTCTCTTCTCTCTCTCTCTCTCTCTCTCTCTATATATATATATTATATTATATATATATATATATATATATATATATATAATGTGTGTGTGTGGTGTGTGTGTGTGTGTGTGTTTTCTCTTACTATACTTTTTCACCTGATACATTTCCATCTCTCTTGTTTTTATCCACACATCTCTCTCTCCTCTCTCTCTCTCTCTCTCTCTCTCTCTCTCTCTTTCTCTGCATGTGTGTGTGTGTGTGGCGTTTTTATTAAGTAAACCGAGAATGATCAATTCGTCAGACATTTTTTTTGTTTCGCAGTAAGATCAAAAACTTAACATCTTGACTTTTAGTAACAATAATAGTCAAAGCTTGAACAGGTCACATACCAAAATACCTCAAACTCGAAAAAACAGAATAATAATAATAATAATATAATAATAATAATAATAAAATAATAATAATAATAATAATAATAACCTAATAATAATAATAATAAATATATAAATTCAAAGCGACACTAAACCTAAACAAATTAATAATAATAATAATAATAATAATAATAATAATAATAATAATAATAATAATACTATAATCCTCATAGTAACACGAGTCTTCAAATGGAGAAACAAATCCACAGTTATGTAAATGTACATATATTTAAATTTAAAAACTTTAAGGATAGCTTTCAGGAATCTATTCGGTTCCCCTTATCAATCGAACAGATTCCCGAACGCTATCCTTGATGTTTTTAAAATTTAAATATATGTACATTTACATAACTGTGGATTGGTTTATCCAATAATAATAATAATAATAATAATAATAATAATAATAATAATATAAATTCATAAGTACACTAAAACCCAGTCTTCATTGTCCCTCCCTCCCCAGACACGTAAAAACGAAAACGGCGTTCCTAAGGCGAGTATCCCGCTTCCTTCGACAGATACAACGGGTTACATACATCAGCAGGATGCGGAGGCATTCCAGCGCAAAGATATGCAGGTAGCAGAAAGGACGTCCGCTCCACTACACGCAGGAGAGTGAATCAAACAGGTAGCTCACCAACAGGTAGTATACCTGAGATTATTAGTTCATGACCGCATATTTGCACAGATAAAATTGAATGAATTTAATTAACATTTAATTATGAGAGGATTATTATTATTATTATTATTATTATTATTATTATTATTATTATTATTATTATTATTATTATTATTATTATGCAGATGAACCGTATTCATATGGAACAAACCCACCAAAGGGACCATTAACTCGAAATTCAAGCTTCCAAAGAATGTAGTGTTAATTAGGGAGTAGTAAGATGAGGTAAGGGGAAATACAGAAAGAGATCTAGCTTATTAAAAGAGAAAAAAATGAATTAATGAATTAATTAATAGATAAAAATTAATTAAAATGCAAGGCGAATACTATTAGTGTAGTAATGCATGCGATAATAAAAGATTGGAGTTAATTATACGAAAAAATATAGAACTACAGGTACCTGGGATTAGTTCATGACTACGACCTTTCCAAGCAGGTAAAGTTTAATTAACTTGAAATTGATTTTGATGGAAAACGTGATGATAAAAGTACGCTAAATTAATTTAATGAAAATTTGATTGTCAGAGGAACTGTGAAAATACGACTGGAGTAAAGTATAAAATGAAAATGTGAAAATAACTCGGAGAGAAGACATGACGAAGGCTACTTACAAAATAAACATTTCTGTAAACAAACTGGTATAATATAAAAATGGAAATATTAGTGGAAATGCTTTAAATATTAATAAAAGACAATGTAAAATTGTATCGGTATTTACGTTGTTTACAAAATAATACTCTGTATCGTTTAAGCAAACACTGATTAGAATCTAGTACTTTTTTATCTTTTATTAGAGAAAATATAAAATATTTGACAATTTTAATGGCATTACATGCAGAATGTTATTAAAGTTGACTTAAATTTACCAGAATTAAAAAAGATTATCTTGTACATTTTACAAATAATCAATGTATTTCAATGTTAATATTTTTCTGTAGTTACCCATATATACGATTTTATCAATATATATAGATTTTTGTATCTACGGGTCATTTTTACCAGATACAAATGTAAATGCAGTAGTAATAACCACACAATGCCTTTGTATGTACGTGCATGAACGTATTCAGTCTCAATACGAGTCTGTGAGTCAGTTCTTTGTAACGAAAGGAAGAAAACGTAAAAAAAAGAAAAAAAAAAAAAAAAAGAAGAAGGGACAGAAGAGACATCCATAAAAATGGGTTGGGAAATTCAAACAGCCACAGGGGCGGACCATGTAGAAAGAGAGAGAGAGAGAGAGAGAGAGAGAGAGAGAGAGAGAGAGAGAGAGAGAGAGGACATCTTGGTATGCAAAGGCGGACAGGAAGAAGAATTTGAGGTAAGGATCGTGAAGGGAAGAAGATGAGTGGGGTTGGGAAGGAAAGGGTATGAGGGAGGAGGAGGAGGAGGAGGAGGAGGAGGAGGAGGAGGAGGAGAACCATCTCGCGCACCTGCGACTGAGGAATGCAAAAGGGCCTCCACACCATTCAAGAGAGAGGAGATCGCCTAGGACTCGTAATACTAATTTGATTACAGTGGACCTCCCACCGAGACTCTATACCGGCATCATTCTCTCTCTCTCTCTCTCTCTCTCTCTCTCTCTCTCTCTCTCATACTCACCCGTAATTTACCTCTCTCTCTCTTCATACGTATTTTACGTAATACTCTCTCTCTCTCTCTCTCTCTCTCATACTAAACGTTATTTCACAACCGTCTCTCTCTCTCTCTCTCTCTCTCTCTCATACTAAACCGTAATTTACCTCTCTCTCTCTCATACTAAACGTAATTTACTCTCTCTCTCTCTCTCTCTCTCTCTCTCTCTCTCTCCTCTATACTAAACGTGATTTACACCTCTCTCTCTCTCTCTCTCTCTCTCTCTCTCTCTCTCTCTCTCTCATTACTAAACGTGATTTACCTCTCTCTCTCTCTCTCTCTCTCTCTCATACTAAACGTAATTTACTCTCTCTCTCTCTCTCTCTCTCATACTAAACGTGATTTACACCTCTCTCTCTCTCTCTCTCTCTCTCTCTCTCTCTCTCTCTCTCTCTCTCTCATACTTACTAAACTGTAATTTAACTCTCTAACTCTCTCATACTACACGTGTTTTACATATCTCTGTCTGTCTGTCTGTCTGTCTGTCTGTCTCTCTCTCCTAGTATCTAGTTGGACCCCTACCAAGGGGAAAGGAGATCACGTGTGTGTGTGTGTGTATGTGCCATGTTTGGAGAAAGACGCCCAAAAATGGGGTTCACGCCCACGTCAACCATCGCCTGATTGACGAACGGAGGGGGGCGGAATCCTACCTGAGTAGATTCCACAGGAATTCGTGTCACCTCCCTCACCTGTCAGGTGAATGGAAAGAGTTCCTAAATTTCACAATCCACTTTCGTTACCATCGTGTGTGTGTGTGTGTGTGTGTGTGCTTATCTATTTATTTAATTTATTTTTTGTGCTCGCTTTTTAATACCAAATACCATTCTATCAGAAAGGCGAAACGTGTGTCAGATATTTCTAAAACAAAATGGTTAAATAAATATCTATTAGTGAGTGACAAGTAATGCAAGATGTGTTTGCCTGTTGACTTTCTTATCAGGCAGTCCCTGATAGATTAAAGTTTGGTATGAGAGAGAGAGAGAGAGAGAGAGAGAGAGAGAGAAAATGTAAATGAAGGCTTAGTTATAAGAGAGAGGTAAATTGTGATCTAGTATGAGCGAAAAATGTGAATTCTCTTTTAGTATGAGAGAGAGAGAGAGAGAGAGAGAGAGAGAGAGAGAGAGAGAATGTAAATGAAGGTTTAGCTATAAGAGAGAGGTAAATTGCGATCTAGTATGGCAGAGAGAGAAATGTAAATTCTGTTGAGAGAGAGAGAGAGAGAGAGAGAGAGAGAAGAGAGAGAGGAGACACAAACTCGCCAAAGAACATAAATCAAAAGATAAAACAAACAGGCATGTCATTTAAGAATGATTAGGGCGCTGCCACGCCTCTGAAAGTACGCCCAGAAAGCACACACAGCAGCGATTAGTCAAGAAGTAGAAGAAGAAGAAGAAAAAAAAAAACAGTCATGCCCAATAATTACCGGCCATATTTCACCAAAAAAAAACCGGTGCACCTGCATCTCCCTTCAGGGATTCGATATGTTGGCGAGGTGATATATTTTTTCCTTCGTACCGGTGGAGTCTTACGACAGAAATAAAACAAAAAATTAACAAAAAAATGCCCTGGTTTCTCCAGACCGTTTAGGAAACTGCTCCAAGACAAAGATTAATTGTTATGTGAGCCCTCTCTCTCTCTCTCTCTCTCTCTCTCTCTCTCTCTCTCTCTATATATATATATATATATATATATATATATATATATATTATATATATATATCTATCTATCTCTCCTCTCTCTCTTATATCTATATATATATATATATATATATATATATAATAATATATATAAACAAATACATATCATTTTTCAAAGTAAAGGCTCCCTTGTTTTGTATTTATTATTATTATTAGAGCTTAAATACACACAGACAACGATTAATGCCTAAGCTAATGATATCTTTGGAGCAGCAGAAACATATTTTTGACGAAAACATGAAAGCAATGTGTATCAAACAGGATGAAACGAATTTGTATAAAAATACTTAAGGATCTAAATGCTTAAATCATGGCAGAGAAACGCTACTCCAGTATATAACACTTTGTTGTAAAACTAGAATGAGGTGCACAAAATAAGACACCGAGAATTTTTCTTGCCTGTTCAGTAACAGTATAGATACCCAATATGAGGATAGAATATAGATTCGCAATGCTAGCCCTAATTTCATGCTCTTAATTATACCTTGTTGGTTGATTCCAATTCAGTGTCCTAACCAAAAAGATTAAATTATTCTGATACAGCTATTGATAGTAAAGCCTTCCAAGATGAAGATGATCACGTCCGAGGAACGAATTGCTGAACGGAATTTGGATAACGATAAAAATAACAGATATTCCGCATTGCAATGTTTTTGATTTTGTTCTGCTTACACAGACAATTGGATAGCTACCTCCTATAGACAGACAAACCCTCACTTCTTTGTTTAATTAAATATGTCAAAATGACTGAAACTATCCATGAACGGAGCAGCGTTAAAGTTCTTGATGGAGTATTGACAAGTGAATTTTCAGTCAATAGTGAAGTGCTCCAGGGGGATTTTTTGTCACCTTTACTGTTTCGCCTCCTCATGAATTTTATAATATTATACAAAAAGGGGTTCGAAGTGGAGGAGTAGATTAAGTATGGAATATTGAAAGACATGAAAGATTTAGAATACGCAGACGAAGCTGTTTTATTAAGTATAAAATTACAAGATTTATAAAGTTTGCTCAATAGAATGCATCACATTGGTGGAGAGATGGAAGTTGAGGAAAATCATATAAAAACAGGAATAGTGATAGTGAAAGCACAAAGTGACTGGAATAACACTATGATGGAGAGAGGATTATTGAGGTCGAGTCTTTTAAAAAAATTTCAAAGCAAATATGTACTGTACTGGTTTCTTAATTGGAGTGTAATGGAAGAAAACAAGGCAAATCAGATAAACGTAGGCTGAATAAGACTTGGAATTCAATAAGACTGAAATTATACATGAAAAAATAAGGTTATATATAAGTCTAGCGCAATATCCTATCTACTGCTTACGGATATGAATCACGGTATGAAGAGAGAGAGAGAGAGAGAGAGAGAGAGAGAGAGAGAGAGAGGAGAAAATGAAATTTGACTAAATCCAGTATGGTATGGAAGAAAACTCCACCGTAAGCTACAAACCTTAACATCTCAGCCGGAGAGAGAGAGAGAGAGAGAGAAATTTGGCTAAATCCAGTACGGTTATGGAAGAAAACGCCACCGTGAGCCACTAAACCTTAACATCCCAGCCCGAGAGCAATACGAGAGAGAGAGAGAGAGAGAGAGAGAGAGAGAGTCTTAGGCAAACAAATTCAACTACAAGCCAAACGCTGCCTCAGCCGCCATCCTTAAGAAGGTAATAAAACCGGGGAGGAATAAATTTAACATCGGCCCCCAGAATATTAAGGCGAATAATCTTAAAGAGGTACTTGAGGCCGCCCGGCCTTTTAATAAGGCGAGATGCCGCCTGCCCGGGCACCTGCCCTCTTGGTATTATTTAATTAAGGGTTTAGGGCCACGCGCCAAGGGGTTATGGCACAGTCATCCCCCTCCTCCTACAGTATGCCATTACCTTGACAGTACTTTAGGCAGCTATAATTGTTTCATACTCTTGAAAGTACTATAGGCAGCTATAATTGCTTTAAACTCCTGACAGTACTATAGGCAGCTATAATAGTTTTAAACTCCTGACAGTACTAAAGGCAGCAATAATTGCTTTAAACTCCTGACAGTACTATAGGCAGCTATAATTGTTTTAAACTCCTGACAGTACTAAAGGCAGCTATAATAGTTTTAAACTCCTGACAGTACTAAAGGCAGCTATAATAGTTTTAAACTCCTGACAGTACTAAAGGCAGCTATAATAGTTTTAAACTCCTGACAGTACTAAAGGCAGCTATAATTGCTTTAAACTCCTGACAGTGCTATAGGAGCTATAAGGTTTTAAACTCCGACGTACTAAGGCACTTATTGCTTTAAACTCCTGACAGTGCTATAGGCAGCTATAATTGTTTTAAACTCCTGACAGTACTAAAGGCAGCTATAATTGCTTTAAACTCCTGACAGTGCTATAGCAGCTATGTTTTAAAACTCCTGACAGTACTGGACAGTATAATAGTTTTTAAAAAAAATCCTGAAAGTACTAAAGGCAGCTATAATAGTTTTAAACTCCTGACAGTACTAAAGGCAGCTATAATTGCTTTAAACCCTGACAGTATATGCACTATAATTGTTTTAAACTCTTGAGTTACTATAGGCACCTATAATTGCTAAATCGACAGTATAGGCAGCTAAAATTGTTTAATCTGACAGTACTAGCAGCTATAATTGCTTTAAACTCCTGACAGTACTAAAGGCAGCTATAATAGTTTTAAACTCCTGACAGTACTATAAGCAGCTATAATTGTTTTATACTCTCTGGTAAGTGAATAGTCTCACAAATGTAAAGTAAAAAATACCTCGTGTTTGGTTACTTACAAATCACCTTGTCAAATTCAACAAAAACTACAGCAAAACCAGATTTACTACAGTTTAATTAACGATAGAAATGATTTCGTTGTTTTATAGAGAGAGAGAGAGAGAGAGAGAGAGAGAGAGAGAGAGAGAGAGAGAGCTTCTTTCTGCAAATCTATTTTTCTGATAATAAGTAAAAACTGCAGCCTCTTGGCACCACTTCTCTTTCTTGTAAAACAAAGCATATGATTCTATATTCGCAATAAATTATTATTACTAATGTCATTATTATATTGCCTGAGTAGTCAGAGTTTTTCAGTCGACAAAGGTATCTTTAACCGAAGGACATGATCTGTATTCATTAGGCTTGTTCCATGTGAATAGAGTTCATCTTCTGAATAATAATAATAATAACAATAAAGATTCTACATACAAAATCTACTGGACACTTTTTTTTAGCAGTTACGTAAGCAATTGTAATAACCACATTACGTCTATTGAATGGCAAATCAAACAATGTTGAAATCATATTTCCGTAACTCAGGTAACCTACATAGCAGGTATTGTTATAGAGTCACAAACAAGCCCTTATAAGAGGCTTATAATATTATATCCATACACAATTCTCTCCTGGAGCCAAGGGTTCGACCACTATAATATTTACTTCTGTGAAAATTCGTGAACATAGGAACCAAATCTATTGAAAGAATTGTGTGTGTGTAGGGGAGGAGGGTGGGGGGAGTTATAAAGCCACTGACCACTTCAGTCGACGCTTGAACTGACCAAAAATGACAATCTGAAAACAAACAAAGAGCGAATGAAACGAGCAAGGCAATGGAGAGCCGTTCCAAAGGCAAATCCCACCTCTTACTACTGTTCTTTGATTTGCTTAAGTTTCATGGATTGGAAAGAATTCTACTGTGTTCCTAGCAAAGGCGAGAGGGTTTCCCATCGAGTTGTTTCTTATTTTATTCTGAGAGAGAGAGAGAGAGAGAGAGAGAGAGAGAGAGAGAGACTTCTATATATATTCCCAAGGTACACACTCATAATATATAAACAAACGGCTTTTACCCATACATATTTTTATGGATAGGATGACGTTCAGACCAAGGAAATGGTCTTGAGAGAGAGAGAGAGAGAGAGAGAGAGAGAGAGAGAGAGAGAGAGAGAGAGAGAGATGCCTGAGTAAGAGAGCGAGCAAAATTGAGCAAAACTGGTTAGCTAGATATTGGGATTTGAAAAAGACTAAATCGAGTCCTTAAAAAAGACCGAGTACTTTAGAGAGAGAGAGAGAGAGAGAGAGAGAGAGAGAGAGAGAGAGAGAGAGAGGCGAGTTCACAACGAGAATCACAAGAGTAATGTTGGGTTTGAAGCCGTGTGGCTAGGTTGTGTCGCAATTCACATCCAACACAGTTAAATACAAACTAATTGACAGTCCCAAAGGGGGTCTTATTTACGACAGTGGACTCGCCATCAAAGAATTACTCGACCAGAGATAATCTAATTCACACTTTCACAAAAAGCCCCGACGGGACTGACCGTCCTCGTCTCCCAAGACGCCAAATCAATATCACTTTCCCACCCCCCATATAACTCCACCTCTACCCCTATACCCTTTTTGTACTTTCCCCATCGCCTTTTTGTGCCCTGGCCCGGTTGCCCCCGGTCCTCCTTAGCCCTCCACAAACAGCAAAATCTCCTTAAATGGATCTGAAATAGGCGACCGTTTCCTCAGCTCCGCCCTCTTGACAAACACTGAAAAGTGACGAGTCAAAGACAGAATGCCGGGGCATATCGTTGCCGAGATGAACCTCGTTTTCTATGAAAGGCGCCAGTGAGAGGGGTGACAACGGCAATTCTCGTCGAGGTGTGATGGTCATTTCGCCTCGCCACTTTTAAGCCAACAAAAAGCTTCTGCATGGTTGGTCACTTCGCTCCTTTCTAAAGGCACAATCCTTTCCGTCAAGAGTTTTGCATTTTCGATTTTACGATGGTCCAAAGTGGCACGAACTCTGGCAGCTATTGGTATAACACTTTGGGTAATCCTAAACTTACATACATACATAGATGTATTCTATTACATCACCGAGACATTCTGTTATTCGCAAACTTAAGCTACAGTTGTAGTTCAACATCTAATTCGTTTTACTTCGGGAATATCACAGAAGGGGAATAGCAATTGATTAACGATTTGGTGTACACACACACACACACACAACACACACACACCACACACACACACATATATATATATATATATATATATATATATATATATATATATATATATATATATATTTACATGAAATGACATGTGCATGCAAACAGTGATTTCAAATACAGTGTCATGCTTTGCATGTCATGAAAAATCTAGAAAACAATATTACTACTACTAACGAGTGTCTAAAAATGGTGTCTTTGAAAGAAGCCAATAATTTTGACATCTTGCTTTGGAATATTACGTAAAAGCAATTTAAATCATTCTTAATTAGTGGATAATGTGTCCTTGATAACCAACGCCCCCCCCCCCCCACCCCCCCCCGAAGTACTTACAGTTTACGAGGTTTCAGATCCAACACACGTTACAAAAAAAATTTCATGATGTTGAGAGAGATAGAGAGAGAGAGAGAGAGAGAGAGAGAGAGAAGGAAAGAGAGAGAGAATATCTTTTATCAAAGAATAAAAATACAATAATTTTAAACGACTGGTCCTTATCGAGTCGACAACAACAAAAATCGATTGCAAGTTTAAAAACACAATCTAACACACTGACCTGAAAAAGCTATATATATACTATATATATATATATATATATATATATATATATATATATATAATATATATCTAATAAAGGAGCCCATACACCAAAATGTAGAGAGAAAAAGTACTATATTTCAGAGACTGCTGTCTCTCTCTTCTATAGTACTTTTCTCTCTACATTTTGGTGTTTTTATGGGCTCCTTTTATTAGATGGAATTCTGTTGTTACAGAACATTTTTACCTGTCATATATATATATATATATATATATATATATATATATATATCTATATATATATATAGATATATATATATATATTATATATATATATATATATATATATATATATATATATATATATATTAAACAGTAATACATCCACAAAAGACCCATCTGGTTAGAGACCTTTTAGAGGAACCTACATTTCAAATAAAATACAACCGAATACATCCAGATAACAAAAGTCACAGTCACATTTTACAGCCGTTTTTGGCGTTCAAGTTTGCGCCTCTGTGAATAGTGTTCGTCATCATTGTCATCATTCCACGCATTCTCCTGTCAAACATCGCAAACATCCCGGCAACATTCGTCATACGAATCCCGACGTCAACATCAGTCGCAGGCGAAAACCAATCCAATATTACGCCCCATTTATTTGTCGGATTCTAGAAATCCGTCGGTTTCATTTCTCCCGCGTCTCATGCTGCTGCCTTCGAAGTCACAATGCATCCTTGGGGGCGGGGGGGGGGGGGGGGGGGGGGGGGGGGTGGGGGGGGGGGGGGGGGGGGGGGGGGTGCGCCTTGCCGAATTCTCTCTTCATACACCCCCCATCCCCCTTTCTATAATCCCTCTTGCTTTGGCCCTTCCATCCATCTCTTACTCCTTCTTCTTTTTCTTCTTCTTCTTGACCCGTTTCATACACACAGTCCTCGACATGGCTCCTTGGTCCTCGACAGGATCTTGAGGACAATCGGTCAAACTCTCGACGCAAGACGGAAGTGAAGGATTTGCCCTTCCCCCAATGAAGGATTAATAGATGCTGAAGGATGGGGGTATAGGGTAGTTTCGGGGTGAGGGCCTCGGCCCAGATTAGTGAATGGAGAGGGGAGAAAAGGGATGTATAGGGGAGGGTGATTTATTTGGAGAAGACAGTTAGGGGGGGAGGGGAGGAGGGAGGGAGGGGGCGTTTTACTAAATCTATCACTCCTTTTATAGCGGTGGCGGTGGGTCGGATATGTATCCTGGAAGTGTTCCCACGTGAGGCGTTTCTATAATAGATCTTGAGAGACTCAGATGAACTTACCTGCCCAATATTAATATTATATAAATATAATAAACTTCCGAAAATCGAGAAAGAGCTTCCTTTCTAAACCTAAATATGAAATTAAATGACACTTCAAATACTCGGACTTCTGCGCGTGACTTTAATTATACAGTATTACAAAAGGACTTTTTTCCTTTCTTTTTTTAAAATATTGATTTACATAAATTTTGGTAGACTGTCCGGGAAAGTATGATAATATATTCTTCCCTCTGGCCAACCATATTTACGTAAGAAATCACCAAAACTGCTCTATACAAATTAAAGCTCTATATAAATTAGAGAAGTCTTAAAGCCAAGAATTAATTTCTATTGTAAATATGCACATATAGACACTACATAAATGCATCCGCATACGTGATGCACATTTGTAAATGTGTGCACATCAAGTCAGTTCAATTAAAGCAGTCTAGGTATTGATAAAGCTATATATAAACACCTTTCAATTTGTGAGTGATTACATCAACAAACACTGATAAATAGTTACTATCAAGTGTTATGTTTCTGTCCGAAACTGACAACCTTTCAATGTGCATTGTGTTTTTATTGATTTTTTTTTCAGTGTGATGATGAGCTGTCTGTATAGTATTAAGAAATTACCGATGTGTCACGAGAATTTCATAAATAGGACACTTACTTTAAACACCTGGATACGTTTGGTTACTGCTTTGGTTACTAAAGACTAATTCAAAAGAAAATATATAAATAAGAAAATATGCTGCAACATCCACAGCTGTTAGAAAATGGATTTGTATGTGGTTATTACAACCGGAATTGTCTTATTATTATTATTATTATTATTATTATTATTGTTAAAATTTTCAAAAGAATATTAATAAAGAAAAACTATATGAAAATCGCTGTTACCACACTATTAATTTTTTTTAAAAGGTAACGCATACCTTTAAGAGCAATAAGAGTTGTGTCAGTGCTTGTGCATTTATCAAACAAAATAATGAATAACTTTCTCTAAAGACCAACATTCCTGCGCCACGAGAACCGAATACTTGTAAGAAATACATGCAACAATAACAAGGCGTGATCCAACCTCCAGCTCACCCGTGCTGCATTCTAAAATATACAGTCAAATAGTGTTGTTTCACCAACGAAAA
This sequence comes from Macrobrachium nipponense, assembly GCF_015104395.2. Classification (NCBI taxonomy): domain Eukaryota; kingdom Metazoa; phylum Arthropoda; class Malacostraca; order Decapoda; family Palaemonidae; genus Macrobrachium; species Macrobrachium nipponense. The sequence goes on from NC_087212.1 coordinate 5,484,527, forward strand.
TTAAAATAAATACGCTACATTTTATTAGAAAATAATTGTTCTGTACTGTTTAACAAGCACATTATTCATTTTTGACATTTTCATTCTAATAAATAAATCATAAATATCGTATCTTAAATTCCTGTATCATAACTTAATTAGAAACACCTTTTTCAGAACTTTTTAGGCTTTTCCATAGGGTTTTCGTACCCCAAACAAGAACAAAAACAACAATAACAACAATAAAGTAGGTTGTAGGCTTACCAACCCCCCTCCCTCGAGTAAGGGAAAAAAATATATTTGACAATAATCTACTCAATAACAACTACAACTTTTTGGGCCCTTCCATAGGGATTTCCTACCCCCCAACAAGAACAAGACCAACAACAACAGCAACAACAACAACAAAATAGGTTGTAAGCTTACCCCCCGAGTAAGGGTGAAAAATATAACAATATTTGACAATAATCTACTCAATAACAACTACAACTTTTTGGGCTTTTCCATAGGGCTTTCCTACCCCCCAACAAGAACAAGACCAACAACAAAGTAGGTTGTAGGCTTAACCGCCGAGTAAGGGAAAAAATATAATAATATTTGACAATAATTTCCTCAGTAACAACTACAACAATAAATGAACAAAATCCCGGTGAGAAAACCCGACTCACGGACCAGGTTTCTCAGAATCGGAGTAGAACAACAGATTCGACCTGACTGTCATCGCCTCTCTGTCCCCGCTGATGTTTTCTTTCTTTCTCTTTTTTTTCCAAGGATTTCTCTATGTATCCCTTAACAAGATTTCCTTCTTGTTTCTCACCATGTCGAAGCCCCACTTTTGTAAGACATTAGCTCTGCTTGATGATCTGAGCACCATTTTAACGTAAAATTACCCTTACGATGGGATATCATAGAGACCACTATCCCTTGAGCATCGTGTCACAATAAAATCATCCTTACGACGTGAAGTCGTAAAGACCACTATCCCATTAGCTCTGCGAGGAGATCTGAATGTTTCGTTAATGTAAATTCACCCTTATGATAAGAGACCATAGAGTCCATTATCCCGAAAGGCCTCGGAAGGACAAATTGAACGCGTTGCCATGACGACGGAACCTGCCGATCGGAAACCTTTCACACTTGGGTTTAATCCCTTTTATATGCGGGAACTGATCCTTCTCCTTCCTCTACGTTAGGGGGGCAGGTCCCCCACCCCCCTTTGGTGTGGGGAGCTTATAGCTCTGGAAATATAGGTAAGGGATTTATACGTCGTGATAGACGTGGCGGACTGTTACATAAAAGACTAAAAAGAGAATGGAAAAAGGGGGGGATTACAAGAAATGCTACAAGGATTACGAACATTTCTTACGACAGCCCAACGTCGAAGGGCTTTGTTATATTGGGACATAATAATATCTTTTGGACAGTTTCCGGTGATTTATAGTTTCAGTTTCGGGTGGTGATGCCTCATTAAAAATTCACAATATGTCTCCACATCAGAAATTGTAGTGTTTTAAAAATAATAATAAATTCTCAGTAATGTATATATATATAAATTTAAAGATAAATCTATACAGAGAGCATTCGGGAATCTGTACAGATTTATTTTTAAATTTATGTATATGTACACAACTTTGGACTTGATTCTCCAATAATAATAATAATATCCTTTATTTCAGCTCAGGTATAGACAATGTAGAAACCATGCAGTACACCTAATTTACGTATATGAGGAAAGAAAATATAATAACGATATGAGCGTTAAACACACACACACACACACAGCGTTATATATACACACACACAACCCCGACAAACAATCTACCGTATAACAGGTCCCTTCGGATTTTTGCTAAATTCTAATTACTCGTTGGCTATACCGAGGACCATTTTTGGTAGAATTGTCATAAAACTCCACGTATATATCTTTTGCGTGACAAAGAACAAACATGCAAGCAAAGAAAAACGACTCAAAAACACAATTACTGTTCTTTCAAGCAACTGTCTGGATGTAGCGGTTAATTACGATAACTTCTTATGCCGTTTATCTGAAATTTTGCCTACTCTGTTGTCTCGACAATTTTTAATATAATAATCTTCTCCGAATTCCCCTTCCCCGAGGCTCAAAATAAAGGTTATTGTTATTATTAATTATTATTATTAATATTTAAAATATTATTCAATTGATTATTTATTGTATTGGAAAAAAAAAATTATTTTTTTTTTTTTTTTTTTTTTTTTTTTTTATTTAAATATTAAAAAAAAATTTATTTTTTTTTTTTTTTTTTTTTTTGTTTTTTTTGTTTTTTTTTTTTTTTTTTTTTTTTTTTTATTTTTTTTTTTTTTTTTTTTTTTTTTTTTTTTTTTTTTTTTTTTTTTTTTTTTTTTTTTTTTTTTTTTTTTTTTTTTTTTTTTTTTTTGCTCGCTTCCTATCTACAGTCCTCCAATTCGACTAGGGGGTGGTTTTTAATTTATAGTGTGGGGTTCCGGGACGGGTTTGCCATCCATTCCCCTCCTTAGGCCTCCTTAGTCCAAAAAACACACCAACCATAATCACCTCTTCTTTTTAACAAAATAACTGTTTGTTTGCCGTTTTTTCTATGGGGAAAATCCACACTTTTTTCCTTCTTTTTTTTTTTCTGCATGAAGTTCCTGGAGCTTACTTGCACCGGTTTCCTAATTCTCCGTAGTTTTTTCTAGGTTCCGTTTTCCACAGGGAATCTTGGGATCGTGGGGCCTAGTTGCTCCCTAATTAAAAATTGATTATGGGTAACAATTTCCACAACGATTGGCATATTTGCCCACCCCATATCCCTTCTTATTTCTATTTTCACAATAAGAGCAAGGAAAATTGAAAAAAAATCTTCTCTCTGAATACTTTATCCACCCCAATTTTTTTCCCTCTCTTTCTCTTCAACCTCTGGGTGTCCCATGGTAATTGCTTTGTTTTGGGGGGGGGGGGGGCGAGGACAATCAATGAAGTTGATACTTTTTTTTTCTTTCATTCTGAACTTTGTGGGGGGGGGGGGGGTCAATCAAACGGTCCACGTCTGGTCCCGGTTGTTTGCACGTATCACCCCTATCCGGTTCCTTGATACCATAAGTTCCCAGAGGATCTTTTGGCCCTTGATCGTTTTTCTAATTCAACTCCCTCAGGTTGGTGCGCATCCGGTAACCACTTATTACTGGCAAGGTAGCTTGATGTTTTCCTTCCCCTCTTCCCCATTGCACAGGCCTGCCAGTTGGAAGGGCTTTTGCCAAACTGCAATCATGCCTCTTTTTATTTTTGGGGTACTGGCCTTGCTGTGCGAAGTTGCCGGGCATTCCTCCTTGCTATGGTGGTTTATTGGTTTTCTTGTTTTTTTTCGTATTGCACTTCCTACATATGGGAAGAGCTGTTATTTCCGTCTTATCGTACCTTTGAACATATCCTGGTTTCTTATGGGCCTGAATCTTTGTGTGCCGCTGTTTATCATTCCGCTTCAGTTTTCCATTCCTTTCCTGGGTTAAGCTCTGCCCCCTCTGTTTAGTCCTTTGCCAATTGTCATGAACGCTGGGCCTAGTTCTTTTAGTGTGTCTCATGTTATTGTCCCCGTTGCATTGGTTTGGTTTTGGTGCCAGTTCCCTCTGGTTCCTTTCTGTTTTTCTTTCTTTCCTGTCCTTTCGCTCTCCCCCCCTTCTCTCCCCCTCCTGTCGATCTCTTCCACTTTATCTTTCTTTGGGTTCTTCTTTCTTAACTTCTGTCTTTTATTCTCTGTATATTTCTGGGGTCCCTTCTTCGTCTGCTTTTTTTTTACCTTAGTCCATTCTCCCATGGCACAGTCTTTTAAGCCAACTCGTCCCTTCACTGGTTTTTCAGGGAGCAGGAAGATAAAATTTGCCCCCAAGGTGCTGCTTCTGTTTTTTTTCGGGGCCGATTGGTTGGAAGTACGGCAGGGCGCGTCCCCCTCCTATACTTTCTTTCACTTAGAGTAAAGTCCCCCCTCCCTCCGCTTTATCCTTTCGTGTTTATTGTTAAAATAGGATCCCCCCTGTCCGTTTTGTTTGTTGCTCTTGGGTGTAGATTAAAAAATGCTTTAGGTGTATTGTCATATTTTGTTTTCCTGGTTTTTCCTGATGCTATTGGCTGCGGAGTTCTGCCTTCGTCCCAAGATCCACTATTCCTGCGCTGGATATCTGATTACTGGCACTGCCCATGGTGTTTGTTGTTTAATGGCTTTTTGGGGGGGGGGGGGGGGGGGGGGCGTGGTGGTTTGGGTTTGGGTTGGGGGGTTTGGGTGGGGGTGTTGTCAATTTATTTTTTCCGGCGTTGAGTTTTGGGGGTTGGGTTGTGGGGGGACATTGAGTGTCGGGCCTTGAGGTCTCTTCTCTGCTATATTATTCTTTCCTGATCGTGGTCCTTCATCTCTTTGACCCGGTTGGTTTTGTTTTAAAAAAAAAAATTATCTCCCTCCCCCTTCCACCATTTATTCCCCAGGTAATTTGTAATCCTTTGTCCCTCATCTATGTGTTTGGATTTTGTTTGCTCCCATGCTGGTGTAGCTTTAATTTTCCCTTCCTTCAGTTCTCGTTTAACTTTTGGCCTTTTTTGTAATGGTTTAGACTAAGGGCGCAGTTTGTTTTCTTATTAAGGAAGAAAATTGCCTAAAAAAAAAAAAAAAACTATTCCAAACTCCATCCCTGAATGTTCCCGCCCAGATACAATCCGCTTAAACAGTCTGGAATTAGGCCTAATCTTATTTATTATATATTTCCTTGGATGCTACTTAAGACCATACCAGCTTGAATGTCGTTCCCATGAACATCAATGGTTATTGGTTGTTCTTTTTGCCTCTTTTCTTGAGTTTGGTTGATACCCCGGCATCCATACGTTCTTGTAGTACTTTTTGGGTCATGGGAATCATGGGCTACTACTAACGACGGCTAGAGAAGAGTAGGGAGGGGACAGTTTGAATCGCCCTGGGAAGATCCCTCTCCTGATAATTAAACCTCTAGCTAGTCTTAAAAATTTTCCCTCCAGAGGCTTTGTAAGTATTGTATTCCAGTTTGCGCAATTGTAATTTTTGGAGGAAGCTGATAGTATTTTCCCTACTGCCCCGGCCCGTATATTTTTTTCACGGCATTCTATTAGCCATGTGTGTGGTATCGAAATGTTTCGGAAGGCTTTCTTATAAGATCTTATCCCTATGCCATGCTTAGGTTTGGTTTTTACCTCCCTCCTTCCTTGCCTTTCTCCTATGGTTCTTCATTAACCGATTTTTTTAATTTCTATTCAGGAGCTGGTTCTTTTGTGCCCCTAACACTTTGCCTTCTCAACAGCCTTTCTGTTGGTGGGGGTGGATGGGTTTGTTTGTCCTCCTCTAGGTAGGTTTGTATATCGGGGCCCTTTTCACACTGATGATACCTGTTAGTAACTTTCCCACATTATTGGTAGGCAGGTGGGGGGTGGGAAAATAGGCCTGTTTAGGTACCTTGGCTAATATTTCCCTTAACCGTCTTTGTCTTTTTTGTAGTAAGCTAAGGATGGTTCTTCCTGTGGTTCATCCATTTTGGTGGGTTCCTTTGGTGATTTCTTGTTGGGATATAATGCTTGGAGTTTGTTCTGTCTATTTCGTGGGTTTGGTAGGGCCCATTGAAAGTTTTTTGAGCCAGTATCCGATGGAAACCAAAACGAACTTCATCGGGACCTGGGGTCGTTTCCCAGTTTGGTTTTTTTTGGGCATTTTTCTTTAGGGTTGGTGTTCCCTGACTGTTGTTTTTTCTGGTCGTGAAAATGGTTCCTGTGAATCTTTGTTTTGTTTAAATTTCTCCCTGGTTTCTTCCCTTTTGTTTCTTCTTCCTTGACTTTTCTGGGAAGCCATAGTTGCATGCATTTGTTTGTTTTTGTGATACCGGATTGCCTCCATAATGGTTTTTTTTAGGTTTTTCCCAAGAGTCGTCCTTACTTGGGTTGTATCGGCTTCAGTAAATTTCTGGGTGGTTGGTCTTCCCCCCCCCTCCCTTCTTTAGGTTTTGGCTTGTAATCAGTGCCCTTTTCTGGTTGGGTTCCGGGAATAGAGGGTTTGAATTCGTTTGTTGGTTTAGGGGGGGGTTGATCCCTTATTTCCCTCCTGTTCATGTACCGTTTGGATCTGTCTTCTTATGTGCGTTTGGCCTTAAGCCTCTGGGTTTTTAACATCTTCTTAAATTGTTGTTGTTTTAGTTCCCCTCTCCTTGTACCTTTGGTACTTTGTTTTTTCTCGTTTGAAGTTGCCTCCCGCTTTTTTTTCCCTTGTTTTCTTCTTAGCCTTTTTTTCTTAGCCTTTTTGTTATTTTTTTCGTTTCTTTCTGCCAATTTCTCCTTTCAAACCAAAGTCGGACAAAAAAAAAACCAAAAAACAGTTTTACTCAAGTCAGAAATGTCATTTCCGGAAACCAGGATTTTTTCGGGCCCTTTTTCCCCAGGCGCCCCTTTTTTTTTTTTTCCAAGGATGGTTTGCTGTTTTTGGTTTTCTGTTGGGTTTGGTTGGTTGCTGGTGGGTGTTGGTGTTCGAATTTCCCATCAGTTTCTGCTACTAATCTTGCTCCTGAAATCCTGTCAAGTTATTTTGTTCCAATTTGTTGTTTCTGTGATGACTGGTGGTCTGTAAATTTATGCCCCATTGTTTCATTATTATTATTGATTATTATTATTTTATTATTATTAATTATTTTATTATTATTATTATTCTTAATTATTTATTATTATTTTATTTATTTATTTAGGAATTTTTTAGGAAATTTTTTACGAAAAACTGTACGGGTTAATGAACGAGAGTCCCTCGAGGAAAAAAGTAAAAATATTATTATTATTTATTATTATTATTATTAGTTATTTCTTATTATTTTTATTATTATTAATTATTAGTATTAATAAAAAATCCGCTCATAGTTAGCAACGACGTCTTCAAAATGGTGAGAAACAAAAATCCATCCATAGTTTGAATGGTAAATGTACGAATATATTTTCCAGTTTAAAAAAAAAAAAAACAGCAAAGATTGAAGAAGCTTTCGGGCGGGTGAAATCTGTACGGTTTCCCTTCCCTTACAGATTCCCGAAAGCTAATCCGATTTGCTGTTTTTAAACTGAAATATATGTATGTACATTTACATAACTGTGGATTTGTTTCTCCATTATTATTATTATTATTATTATTATTAGGGCGGAGGCCTTCTCTGAGGGCAGTAGCATTGAATATTATAGCTGTTTCAACGGCATTTAAATTATATAGAATCTTCTCAATTCCTCTTATTATCTTTTTCTCAATTCTTCTTCTTATCTTTTTCATCAGCATGTCCTTAGGAAACCTGATATACCGGCTACATGCTGAGGAGAAAAAGATAATAAGAAGAATTGAGAAGATTCTATAAAAATTGAATGCCGTTGAAACAGCTATAATAATAATATTATTAATGGAGAAACAAATCCACAGTTATGTAAATGTACACATTTTCAGTTTCAAAGTTTTAAAAACAGCAAAGATAGCTTTCGGGAATTTGTACAGATTCCGAAGCTATCTTTTGCGTTTTAAAACTGAAAAAAAATGTACATTCACATAACTGTGGATTTGTTTCTC
>NC_087212.1:5497097-5509597 GCF_015104395.2 Macrobrachium nipponense
GGACAGAGGACCTCTTCCTCCTCTCCCCAGCCTCCTCGAAGTCCTATACTGCCCCTCACACGTGTCCACCAGACATGGCTGGCTTCTTCGAAACAGGTCCTTCGTTCGGGCGCTGGTGTGTTTTCGACACGCCTCTTGGGTTCTTGCCGTCTCAAAGGAGGACAACTCCTGTTTCAGGAGACGGTGTTTTACGTCTTCGGGTTATGTTCTTCGTTGGACCTAGATTTTTAACATTAACGTCAACAACGGCTATAATAATAGTAATAATAACATATCTTCTGAGACGAAGAATGTTTTACGCAAACTGACAAGGCGCAATATTGGCTTAACGGCATACAGAGTGCCATTCTTTTAATAAAAAATTATAATAACTGTACTTCACAGACTGGTCATGATCGTAAACTGGCGTCACAATGGCAAGAGGCAAAGACACGGGAAAAACAAGGACAAAAACAACTTCTGTTGTAATTGAAAAAAAAATAAACTGCGCACTTTATAGACTGCAATCTTAAAAAAAAAAAAAAAAAAAAAAAAAAAAAAAAAAAAAAAACATTCAAAAAAAAATAAAAAAAAAAAAAAAAAAAAAAAAAAAAAAAAAAAAAATAAAAAAAAATAAAAAAAAACTCCAAAACTGATCATGATAATTGATATTAAAAATAAGCTGGCATCATCAAGTCAAATTAATCTGGTGCTACAAAAATATGAACCCTTGATTCACGCATCGTGCAAAGATTGAGTAGGAAACCGAGACTTATTGACTGTTTGGTAAAAAAACACACACGCACACACACATAGAATCAAAACTGCCCAAGTCACCGATCTCAGAAAAGTCCTATATGTCTAAAATTCAAGTGCAGTAGTTAAGAGGCAATAAATAGGCTAAAACCTTCACATCGTAAGCACTCTCCAAGAAATAAATTAATATATCAGTGAAAAAACAAATCCTTTCAATTAATGTGGTAAGGGAGACATAGACAAAAATCGTACATTAGGAATGAAAATTCTGACTTTCAGTTCGAACTCGAATACCATGAATAACAATTTACTACTAAACTTTTTTTTTTGTTGAACAAAAACAACAGTCACTGCACACAGGATGACTGTCTTCATAAATGCCTGCCATCGAAATTTCATATGTTTTACACAGACACACACACGTACACACACCGACACACACATTATACTAAAAACAGTACTAATAGTAATAATTTGCGTCCCACCAACAATAATACATGAACACCAAAAGAAAGTGTTCTCCCTAACATTGACAAGTCTCTCAAGAAGAATGTATTGCAAACTAAAAATCACGTCACTGCCATTCATATACCCCTTTTCATTATAAATCATCATAATTATCAGAGGAAATATATATACTCTGATATTTCAAGACAAACCCAAAATCTCCCAACTAATTTGTTTATCTCAAGAATTAAATTCCCCACAAAACAGTCAAAAAGCGAACATTCCTCACATTCCTGACCTCTCATACACAGAGTCCAGCGCTCTCTTATAGTTTACGGCCGGTGACTCGTTGTTTACATTCCTAGCGATAAAAAAATGGGGGGTAGGGGGCCCCAAGGTGGGGCAAGGGGGTCCTTCTGGCTCTCTTCTAGTAGTAGGACCAAGGATGCCCTTGTCCTGGTGATGGAGAAAAATGGCTTTTGCATTCCTCAAGACACAAGAGCCGCCATTCGAGAACGCCAAGATCTGGATTCCACGGGGAAGAAAAAAAAAAGAAAAAAGAAAAGAAAAAAAAAAAACACACACACACACACACACACATAATAAAAAATAATAATAGTCTTATTGGTCTACAAAATTTCAGTAACGTCAATATAATAATCACGTTAAACCAACATGACATTATAATTGTTGAAGCCAGTATTTTTCAAGTGGCTAATAACACTTTTCATAATAATAATAATAATAATAATAATAATAATAATAATAATAATAATAATAATAATAATATAATAATAATAATCTCACAATCACGCAAGTCTAAAATGGTGAAGAAATGATGTAAGTGTAAAACATATAATATATATATATTATATATATATATATATATATGTATATATATATATATGATATACACACCTACATATATATATATTATATATATATATATATATATATATATATATATATATATATATATATATATATATATATATATATATAAATATAAAGTTTTTGCCACAAAGGAAAAATGAAAAAGCGAGATAGCAAGTACTTTTCTCAGTAAAGGTCCGAACAGGACCGAAAGTACTTGGCTATCTCGCTTTTTTCATTTTTCCTTCGTGGCAAAAAACCTTTATTTATACATAGCATCACGTTTTATATACTTCGTGATCAAGTTATTCATATATATATATATATATATATATATATATATATATATATATATATAATATATATATATATATATATATAGAGTTTACATTTACATTAATGCGCATTGTTTTTAACAAACATAACAACAAAAGCAACAACAACGATATCAATATTAACAATAATACTACATTTTAGCTCGTGGCTACAAATTAATACAATTCATTTAAAAACAAAACATATACCTTTTTAAGAGCGTATTTAAACAACTGTTCAAGCTTTTTTTTTCCAAAGTATTTGGCAAAGCCTACAGTGCATTTGCATTCTGTATTTGCATATGGCCTCAGAGAAGCATGTTACTGTTATCATAAACAATAAAGGACCCAAAGACCCAAACAAAACAGGACACAGCTATGTCCAACAGCCGTCGACCTCCAGGAGAGATGAATCATTGTGATGATGTCAATAACGATCAAAGAAACTATTAAAAAAACAACGAAACTCAGCGACACATAAAAGTACACATAAAAGTAATGGAAGTCATTTACGATAAAAAAAACCTATTAAAAACCACGAACCTTTGAAAGAAATAACTCACAGTATGTGAAGATGAACTGTCACTAAGACCAGAAGTCATAACTGCTGCTTTTTCAATGACTTGAGATATTTTGGTTTAAAAAATTTACTATTTCTTAGTTTGAGGATTAGATTGAACGGGCATCATCATCTGATGATGGTTCTGACCTTTAGTATATATGCACAATTTTTTATTTGAGAAATACGTATATAAATAATACAAATATATATATATATATATATATATATATATATATATATATATATATATATATATATATATATATATATGGAGAGAGAGAGAGAGAGAGAGAGAGAGAGAGAGAGAGAGAGAGGAGAGAGGCATTTTTCTCGCATCCTGGTGATGACTTCAATATTGAAAACAGTTTACCGCCAGAACACGAAAAAAAAAAAAAAAAAAATAGATCGTATTGGGGTCTGGCAGCACAATATCAGCACCAATTACCTCAAAAAATAAATAAATAAAATACAATAAATACTGCTCAAATCCTTAACGGCATCCTGCACGAGATGAGAGAGAGATAGAGAGAGAGAGAGAGAGAGAGAGAGAGAGAGAGAGGCATGCGATGGATGTTTTGGCTGTTTATTTCCCGTAACACTATCTAGCCCAACGAGAGAGAGAGAGAGAGAGAGAGAGAGAGAGAGAGACGGGGAAGCTGGGTATCAATGGTAGGTATTTATTATGCGATGAGAGGGAGCAGGAGGAGGAGGATGGCGCCTGGTGTTGCTGGTGCAAGTGTGTGAGAAAGCGTCCTTTTGGAAACCTCCGAGGGGCAATCTGGCCAGTGTGAACCTATAACTGCTGGACGTCACTGATACCACCCATCTCGAGGACCCTCCCTCCCTCCGTTAGAGGCTAAGGGGCCATCTCCCAAAACACCGGCACTCATTGACTCTCCCTCTGACTCTATGGCCTCTTGTGGCCCTACGTTGGGTTACAGTCTCTTTATTTCCTATTCCTCCTTTTTTCCAACAGCACCACCATATAGTTCCCCCTCTCCCCCTCCCCCAGTGGCACAGCCCCATCCCTGTGAGTCCCCCTCCCTTGTGGCACTAGTCTACAGGGTAGGGAGTGCCACGACGGGCACTCCAGGTGTTGTCAAGGGTTAAGGCCAGCCTGATATAAGGAACCCTTGTTCCTTGTCAGGATATGGAGAGAGAGAGAGAGAGAGAGAGAGAGAGAGAGAGAGAAGAGAGAGGAGAGAGAGAGAGGAGAGAGAGATTATTAATCAAAATCTGGGATATTTATATAAAGAAAATCTATTACAAAGTTAGAGATATTATATAGATATATAGGATAAGGAAAGAATAAGAGAGAGAGAGAGAGAGAGAGAGAGAGAGAGAGAGAGAGTCGAATACATAGATAAAGGATAAGGTAAGAATAAAAGAGAGAGAGTCGAATACACAGATAAAGGATAAAGAAAGAATAAGAAAAGAGAGAGAGAGAGAGAGAGAGAGAGAGAGAGAGAGAGAGAGAGAGAGAGAGAATTAAAAGAAGGCTTATTTCATAGGAACTGACTTAAGGGTGTTGTGGATTTTGTTATTCACATCAAGTGGCGGTTTGTGCCTCGAGTCTTGACGCGTCCATAATCTTGCATAAATATGAGGTTGTAATGAACCGGCCCCCCTCCCCCTTTTTTTGGGGGTGGGGGGAGGTTTGTTAGTTTGTAAAAAAAATAAATGGGCGCTACTAATGAAAGCAAGCTATTATGAGCAGATAATATAATGAATAATACAAAACAGAATGGGTCAGTAATACTGAAAGTAGGTTTTCACAGACAAAAATCTCTTAATTTTGAAAACAGATATCAGAAAATATAAAAATGAGAAAATCAGATATACTCGAATTTTTAATTTTTATTTTTGATTTAAAGCTGTAATAAAATATATTAAACATAAAATATTATGAATATATACTAAAAATGATGGATTATTGTATTGTACCATCGATTATCTAAATATCGGACGACATGAATTATTCTTATCTATAAGTCAAGCATGAAGAATTATGATATTTTTAATTATATGGCTAACTGGGTCCATGGTTATATCCAAACCCTGCGTACTTAAAACTACAAATATCGGTTTAATAAAATACCACTATCTGATGACAAAAGTAATAATGAACCACGAACAAGTATATAAGAAATGGGGAGAAAAAATCGGAAAAACGGTAAAAAAATAAAAAGATAAGCAAAACAATAAAACTACAAGGTAATAAGGCAAAAAAGGCACGAAAAACAGCACAGACCAAACTAGGAACATTAAAACGGAAACTTCAAAACTAAAAACACAAAAAAAAGCGAGCTAAATCCAGCTTCCTCAAAGGCACACACACACATACACATATATATATATATATATATATATATATATATATATATATATTATATATATATATATATATAATATATATAATAATATAATAACAATAATAATAATAATAACTAATAATAAATGATAATAACAATAATAATAATAATAAAGTACGTAAGTCAACCCACCCCAAAAGCATATCACAACAAGAAAGAAGACCGCACGTGTGCCAAGATCGTGAGAAAGTGTAGTGCCACCAGTCTCTCAGTCGGCCTCAGTGCCACACGGGTGTCACCTTACAAAGCACGGAGGACACAAGACGCCACAACACAATGCTAACAAAAAGTGCTGCGGATAAACAGTCATTAGGGCGAATAGAAAAAAAAATAAAAAAATAAAATAATAGATGGAATGCCAACATCATTTTCATCATCATGAAATTCATCATCTCCAGAAGGTCGGTTATTTGTATGTGATTTTATCTGTATTTTACTAAACAAAATGAACAATACTCATGCATATGAGACAATGATTATATCTACACTATGGCAGAGATTTACAGTTGTTTTTTATTTTTTTACTATTTACATTCCCTACTTAGAATTTTTTTAATAATTCCTATGTATTACGTAAAAATACGTTATTAATCAATTATTGTGAGAACAAATATTTGTAAAAAAAAACATGCAACATAATAAATATGTATATAAAAAAACTCTACATATGCACACGTAATTGTGCAGTATATATATATATATATATATATATATATAATATATATATATATATATATATATATATATATATATATATATATATAATAATAAATAATGATGTGGAATAACCACATTACTAAAGATGTAAATAGTAATTTTCATGATGAAAAAAAATAAAGCCCCCATAATTCTACGGCAATAAGTAGCTGTTACTCCAATAAAAACTATTATTATTTTTTTTTTTTTTTTTTTTTTTTTTTTTTTTTTTTTTTATTTTTTTTTTTTTTTTTTTTTTTTTTTTTTTTTTTTTTTTGCTCTATCACAGTCCTCCAATTCGACTGGGTGGATTTTTATAGTGTGGGGGTTCGGTTCGGGTTGCATCCTGCCTCCTTAGGAGTCCATCACTCTTCTTACTATGTGTGGCCGTTTTCTAGGATCACACTCTTCTCATGAGGCCCGAGCTACTTCAGCCTCTAGTTTTTTCTAGATTCCTTTCAGGGATCTTGGGATCGTGCCTAGTGCTCCTATGATTATGGGTACGATTTCCCACTGGCTATCCCCAATATCCTTCTTATTTCTATTTTCAGATCTTGATACTTATCCAATTTTTTCCCTCTCTTTCTCTTCAACTCTGGTGTCCCATGGTATTGCGACATCAAATGAATGTACTTTCTTCTTGACCTTGTCAATCAACGTCAACGTCTGGTCTGTTTGCACGTATCACCCTATCCGTTCTGATACCATAGTCCAGAGGATCTTTGCGTGATCGTTTTCTATCACTCCTTCAGGTTGGTGCTCGTACCCAACTTATTACTTGCAAGGTATGCGATGTTTCTTGCACAGGCTCCAGTGGAGGGCTTTTGTCTACTGATCATGCCTCTTTTTGTAACTGTTTTCTGTGCAAGTGCCGGGCATTCACTTGCTATGTGGTTTATGGTTTCACTTTCGTATTGCACTTCCTACTATGGGAGAGATGTTATTTCCCGTCTATCGTACTTTGAACATATCTGGTTCTTAGGGCCTGATCTTGTGCCGCTGTTATCATTCCTTCAGTTTTCCTTCTTTAGCTCTCCCCTCCCTGTAGCCATTGCCAATTGTCATCGCTGGCTAGTTCTTTAGTCTGTCTCATGTATTTGTCCGTGCATTGGTTTGTTGTGCCAGTCCTCTGTTCTTTCTGTCTTTCTCTGTCTCTGTATATTTCTGGTCTTCGTCTGCTTTTATTAGTCCTTCGCCCATGCCTCTTTAGCCCACTCGTCTTCACTGGTTTTCAGATATTGCCCCAGTGCTCTGTTTTCGATGTTGACGCAGTCCTCTATACTGAGTAGTCCTCTCCCTCCTTCCTTTCGTGTTATGTATAGTCTCCGTCCGTTATTTGCTCTTGGAGGGTGTAGTGCTTTTGTGTATTGTCTATGTTTCCTGGTTTTCCTGATCTATGCTGCGGAGTTCTGCCTTCGTTCCATTCCACTATTCCTGCGCTGATCTGATTACTGGCACTGCCCCATGTGTTTATGGCTTTTATCGTATTTCCGGCGTTGAGTTTTGACTGAGTATCGCCTTGAGTCTCTGCATATATTCTTTCCTGATCGTGCCTTCATCTCTTGTGTTTTATATCTCCTCCTTCCATTATTCCCAGGTATTTGTATCCTGTCTCATCTATGTGTTTGATGTTGCTCCCATTCTGGGTAGCTTTATCCTTCAGTTCTCGTTACTTTGCCTTTTTGTATGTTGACTAAGGGGCGCATTTTTTCTATTCCAAACTCCTCCTGATGTCCCCAGATACAATCTTAGTCTGGATTAGGGTATCTATTTCCTTGATGCTCTTACCATACAGCTTGATGTCGTCCATGAACATCAGATGGTTGATTCTGTTGCCTCTTTTCTTGAGTTGGTACCCGGCATCCATCTTCTGTAGTACTTTTGCATGGGAATCATGGCTACTACGAAGAGTAGTGGGACGTGAGTCGCCCTGGAGATCCCATCTCCTGATATTAACCTCTGCTAGTCTTATTCCAGAGCTTGTAAGGTATTGTATTCCATTGCGCATTGTATTTTTGAGGAAGCTGATGGTATTTTCCTCTGCCCCATATATTTCAGGCATTCTATTATCCATGTGTGTGTATCATGTCGAAGGCTTTCTTATAGTCTATCCATGCCATGCTTAGGTTTGTTTTTTCCTTCTCCTACTGTTCTTCATTACCATTTTGTCTATCAGGAGCTGGTCTTTTGTGCCCCTACACTTCCTTCTGCAGCCTTTCTGTTTGGTGGGGGGATGGTGTTTTGTCTCCTCTAGGGTAGTTGTGTAGCCTTTCACTGATGATACTGTTAGTAACTTCCACATATTGGTAGGCAGGTGATAGGCCTGTAGTTTACTGGCTATATTTCCCCTACTCTTGTCTTTTTTGTACTAAGGATGTTCTTCCTGTGGTCATCCATTTGGGTGCTTGGTGATTATTATTATTATTTTATTATTATTATTATATTATATTTATTATTATTATTATTACCTGACCTACAAGAGAGATGTGTCATCCATTTGAATCATGGACTAATGTCATTTTTATAATAAAAAAAAAAAACGAAAAATAAAAATAATTTTTAATGTTGCAATGCGTAGTCGAATTATAATTAAGAAAGGAGTCATTTATCATTACTGCATCACATTCTCGAACACGATTTAAAAATGAAAACTCATTTAAAAAAAAAAAAAAGCGCCCCGAAACAAAAATTGGGGAGAATAAAAACTAACTGTTATGATGACGGTAGTACGAACTCGACAGAGAATTGATAAATTAAACCATTTAACATTGATGTACTACAAAGTTCTCGAAGAAGAATTGATAAAGTCCATTGATAATGTTTGTTACTGTTATATCTATTTTTTAATATTTAAAAAAAAACGTACATCCTTCTGTGCGTCGTTACAAAGCTCCTGACTATTAACTATGATTCCTCAAGAAAGGAACCACCACTTTGGGTCCCAGGATTCCCAAGGAGGTTAGGATTCCCATTATTATAATCTCGCCTTCTTCAGGCCTCCCCTCCCTCCCTCCCTCCATGGTTTACCATAGATCTTATAGTCCCTTCTCTCCCACAACCAGAGAGAGCCAGAGAGAGAGAGAGAGAGAGAGAGAGAGAGAAAAGTTTGACGTTTCTCAGCTGGCCACAAGGAAAACAAACACGTGCTCTCACGAGCAACCACGTGGGACCCAACCTGCCCGTGGGAACGAGATGATTTCGGCCATCCCGCCGTAGTGTCGTAAGACACACACACACACACACACACACACACACACACACGCGCGTGTGCATGTGCTAAATGACCAGGCTGAAGCGGCTTTGGAGTATTTTTATTTGGTGGATATATTTTTATCAAATAAATCGTGCAATTGTTGTGAGATGTTTCTCTCAAGGTTTGAAACGAACATGAAGGCGATGATAATAATAATAATAATAATAATAATAATAAAATAAATATATAATAATAATATAATAATAATAATAATAATAATAATAATAATAATGAATTAATCGATAACTTGTAGAGATGGTTTATCAAGGCTTGGTACGAACGTGTCATAATAATAATAATAAATAATAATAATAATAATAATAATAATAATGATAATAATAATAAAAGCAGTTTCTGGTATATTTGATTTATATAGTCTCTCTCATTCTTACAATCTGACAAGAAGATAGTAGACGAATAGTGAAGACTCTATACAGTAAATCATATGCAGTAAGAAACAGCTGTTCTATTCAGGAATAAAATAATAATAATATAATAATAATAATAATAATAGTAAGAACAGTGATGGACTCCTAAGGAGGCAGGATGGAACCCTGAACCCCACACTATAAATACCACCTCAGTCGTGATTGGCGGACTGTAATAGAGCAAAAAAAAAAAATAAAAAAAAAAAAATAATAATAATAACAAGAAAGAAGAAGAAGAGAAAGAAGACCAATAATTAATAAGCTAATATTGCATGCGTTAATTCTAACTTACCTGCGCCCCCATCCCCCTCAAACACCCCGAAACTGCCAAAAAACGAACGAAACAAACACAACGTAAAAGAAAATACAAAATAAATGAATAAAAAACAGAGAGAGGAGAATATTAACGAACAGTTCCTGAAAGGGTCGGCGGCGCCTTACGCCGTGAATTAGCCCGAATGACCCTCTCTCAGCTGGTGCCTTGTTCACTCGAGAGGCTCCACCCCGGGGAGGACCGGGTGGTGGGGGAGGGGGGGGGGTGGGGGGGGGGGCAATAGAAAATTCGAGTGGCCTCCAGTGTCAAGTGCCTGTTAATAACCGGGGCTGTCGGTCACACAGGCCTCCTATTATCGCATGTGTTTACAGCGGGTACTGATGTCCAGATGAACGGCTGGTTTCATAATAATAATAATAATAATAATAATAATAATAATAATAATACTGTTTTATTGAAAGTAATTGCTGCCTCAGCTGCATTAATTTTATAAAGGTTCTCTATTTTTCTAATTAAACGCAGCTGAGGCAGCGATTACTTTCAATAAAACATGTTTAAAAGAGGGTTTACTTCCAGCATAAAATAATAATAATAATAATAATAATAATAATAATAATAATAATAATAATAATAATACACACAAAGACAAATACATTACAGTATACTCTCATGGACAGAAAGGCCCTCTAGAATATAGGGATAATCAACTGATAAACTGATAAAAAGCCCTGAACTTGTGCAGCTGGGCTCACGATAATATATAAAAAAAACATAATAAATGAGGGAGGTTTTCTTGCAATCAAATATTACACTCACCAGTGAATATAGACATATACACACACGGACTTACACACACACATACAATCACACAAAGTCAATTACGGCAGTGAGCAAAAATGTGAGGGAAAATATAGCGACATACGCACCAAATGACGTCATCAACAATGTGGCAATTAATAACGCCATTGTTTTAGGATATTTTTGATAGTGTCTCTGTCGGTCGATCGGACTGGACACGGTTCCCTCTAACAGTGTATTTAGAATTATCCATGCGGTTTTCATTAGCACACCTCATACACAGGTGTTTTAATGATAACCGGGCGTGATCACTGGATACCAATCGCTGTAATCATGACAGCAAAGAGGCCATATAAGTCACTGTAACGTAAAAACATGAAACAGATGTATGGAAAGCAGTCAGTACTAATCCTCCCAACAGCAGCAGCAAAATTCGACGTAAATAATTCGTAAGAAAATGCAGCAGCCACAGATTGGTATCATTGTTATTCAAAATATGTGTCTGATTGGTAAATCTTATTAAAAAATTTTCACAGCCTCTATCATATTTACATTCTGTATCTGGATGTGGTCATGAATTAAAGTATGTTACTATTAAAAGATGTTCATAGTAGCACGAGTCTTAAATGGAAAAATAAATGCACAGGTAGTTATATGTAGTATACATACAGTAAAGAACTAAAGATACAAAATAAACTACATATATCAAAGATAAAAAAAAACTATCTGTACAGTTTTACCCTTAATATAATATGTAACATATACATAACTGTGGATTAGTTTCTCTATATTACTATTACTATTATCATAATTATTATTGTTATAATTGAACACCTATTTCATATTGAAAAACATTAGATATGTCGAATGTCACCGTTTCAGGTTAGGGAAGAAAACCCTATTCCCAATTTGCAAATAAAGAATAAATAAATAAATAAATAAATAAATAAATAAATAAATAAGTAAATAAATAAATAAATAAATAAATAAATAAATAAATAAATGAATAAATTGTAATTTGTTTCTCAAATTCCTTACACGTCTACATATTTAGCTTTGTCATATTTATGAATTATTTTCGCAGTGAAGTCCTTACAAGTAAAAACGCTACTTAGAACTAGTTACACTTGAAATTGTCACGAATAAAAATAACTACAAGCTTTCAACTTGACTTGCTAGTTTGACATGAGAGCTAAGATGCTCTCATTTTTTCCAATTATTTCTTGCCAGAGGATCTCTCTCTCTCTCTCTCTCTCTCTCTCTCTCTCTCTCTCTCTCTCTCCTCGCATTATCTCTCATTTCATCTCGTTTCCTCGTTGTCTCCCTCAAATGCCCCGGGGTATTTGGGTAACCACGTGCAAGATCTGTTGAGGGTTCAGTGAAACCCCTTGGAGGGTTTCTTCCCACGGATCTCCCCTCCGCCTTCCATCCCTCGTTTTTCCTGCCCTTTGCGCGCGTACACACGCACGCGCACACGCACACGCACACGCACACACACGCGCGAATACATGCACACGCTCAGACACGCACGCAAACACACACACACGCGCGCAAGCGGACACACATATCATTATGTATTCTAATCTCACCTCAAACTTTTATTAATCTCACCTCAAACTCTTATTATCATTATTATTATTATTATTATTATTAACACAGACACACACCAAACCCTTATTATTATTATTATTATTATTATTATTATTATTATTATTATTATTATTCCTGAATATAACAGCAGTTTCTTA
>NC_087212.1:5519597-5564801 GCF_015104395.2 Macrobrachium nipponense
AAATGCATCTAAAACATTTCTGTACGTGACAGAAATGTAAACAAATATTTTGGTTTTTGACAGAAATATTTCACGGATTTTTAGGTTATGATAACAAAATGAAAAATGAATCAATTTCTGTTCATACATAATAAAAATAATAATAATAATAATAATAATAACTAATAATAATAATAATAATAATAATAATATCTTCTATTTCAGGTCATGGTCGTATCCTGGGAATATACACAGTAGATACATAACAATATATACACATTTTTGATACACGAGATGATGATAGTAATAATAATAATAATAATAATAATAATATAACAATAATAATAATAATAATAAAATAATAATAATAATAATAATAATAATAACAATAATAATAATAATAATATTAATAATAATAATATCCTAAAACTTCCGTCTTCCACAAAAATATATAAAATTTAAAATAATAAATATCAAATCAATTTACATTAAACAAACAATCGTCACAAACAACAATTTACATCACAGATCATCACAGAGCCCTATGAAGAAATACACACACACACACACATACACACATACCCAAACGTTTTTCGCAGTCCATCTCAAACGTGCCTCGTTTCCCATTTTCATATGTAACTCGGGGAGGGCCACTGAAAGAGTACACCTTATAGAAAACGGGAATGACAGAGGTATGTCACCTGCGGTTTACCTGCGAACAGGGTCGCTAATGGGGGGGGGGGGGGGGGGGCAGCTCCCAAGTCTTATCTTCACTTGGTAAGGATTTTACGACGCATTCGTTATGTAAGGAAAATTTACATTGTCGATTTTCTTTTTAAACTGATAATTTTGTTCAGTTTTATATGAATATATTTATATTATTTTATATATTTTTTGTCGATGGAATACGTCTTATAAAAATTATTAGGTGTCTTTAATCGGTATTTTACGAAGTATTCGTTACCAGAGAGAAATTTACAATGAATCAATTCTACTTTTAAATGAATAATTTTTTAGCTATAGATGAATATGAAATTTAATTAATTTTTATGAATTAATATGACATAATTTTAGGTATTTTTGGTGAATTATTATTATGCCTTATAATAATTTTAAATGCATATAAACGGTATTTAACTATGTATTCGTTTTAAAGAGAAATTTACATTAATTTTTCATTTAAATATTTTTTTTCAGATAAAGATTTTTTTATGAATGAATATGGCTTATGTAGTTTTAGGTGCAAATAATTAATTTTCGTAACAAATTAATGAATATAACAATTCCTGTCCATACGCATGAAACAATATTTCTATTTTCCTTTTTAATTTTACGTGTATAACTCTCTTATGTAAATAATAAATATAAAGTTCTCGTTCCGTGCGTGTGAATTAATATCTTTATTTCACTTTAAAATCTATATAATTTCCTTCCAGATTAAAATAATGAATGAGAGATTCTCTCCTTTAAATACGAATTAAGTTTCACATCTCTAGCTGAAAAGAATGCCCATACATCTTGAATTTGTTATACTCGTAGTATGTCTGATCTCAGGACATGAGCTCGCGCACATGTACCCAGCGTGTTTATGACTGAAAAAAAAAAAAACATGTATGCTTAGACTGTGTGCTTGGTAACCTGTTTATTTAACCTGTCATTGCACGCGGCGCGTGTTCGTATGCAAACAAGCGTGCACATTTATTGCTCATAAATTGTTTGTTTGTTTGTGTGAGTGCAAATATTTAACTTTCATTGTACGTGTCTGTATTCAAATGACCATGCATATCTGTTGCTCAAAACACCGCTGTTAGCTGCATATCCGCTGATTATGCAAGTCGTAAATCGTCTTGAACAACACCTGTCTGCCATTGCGTGTCAATGTACATAAACAAGCCGAGGCACTGTTCGTACCTCTGTTTGCCTCAGCATGTAAAAATGCAAGGGTCCGTGCGTGTAAACGTACACTAACAAACCGCGTAATTGTTCGTACCTAGGAACGAGATCCCCACTTGATTACCGGCTACAGCAAAGGATGCGAAGTCAGGCCGAGGCCACAGGAGTGAAGGAGGCTTCTAAAAGCTACTACGTTACCTGACCTCTCATCATCTCCCTAAGATGACAACAATAATCCCCAGTCAATAATCCTCCGTCGGCCGAGTACACAAGGGTGGCGTAAACACGCAACAACGAGCAAGCGAGGTCACACCGCATTTGTGCACGGGGGCTGAATTGATATTTTTGGAAGGCGTTGCGCATTGTACTTCTTTTTATATATTTGCTGACTGGTGTTTTTCATATATATATACATATATATGACTGATAACAACGTTCTGTTACAACAGAATTCCATTTAATGAATGAAACCCATAAAAACGCCAAAATAAAGAAAGTAGGAATTGCTATATTTCAGAGACTGCTGTCTCCTTCTTCAGGTAGGTAATGAATGAGAAAAATTACAACAGAAAAGGCGGCATTTCTACCAAGAGGTCCATCCACAGGTAAGCTGTTTCACTAGGTCACCCCAGTTGATAATTTCTCTTTAATCTTCTTAAGCGTTGGCTGAAGGAAGATGTATATGTATAATTATATGTATGTATGTATATACATATATATTTATGTGTGTATTCATACAGGAAACACGTGATTCATCAAATAAATGAAAAATAACATTCCTCAGATATACGTAAATACAATATCCGGTGTGTAAAGAAGTCTCAACGTTACTCTCATTAGTATCTTAAATAGGTTTTGCATGGAAATTCTGAACCAGAATTTCTTAAACGAGATGACAGCTGTCCGTCAATACACCATCCACGAAATCAAGAATAACACGAAATGCAGAGGCTATTTCTTCAGCGGGTTCTGTTATACGGTTCCCACAAAGCTAAATAAGAATATGATTCCCACAAAGCTAAACAAGAATATGGCTCCCACAAGGCTAAAGAGGAATATGGTTCCCACAAAGTAAAAAAAAGAATATGGTTCCTACAAATCTAAGGAATATAGTTCCCACAAAGCTAAAGAAGAATATGATTCCCACAAAGCTAAAGCAAAATATGATTCCCAAAAAGCTAAAGAATATGGTTCCCACAAAGCTGAAGAAGAATATGGTTCCCATAAAGCTATAGAATATGGTCCCCACAAAGAAAAAAAAAGAATATGGCTCCCACAAATCTAAGGAATATAGTTCCCACAAAGCTAAAGAAGAATATAGTTCCCTCAGAGCTAAAGAAGAATATGGTTCCCACAAAGCTAAAGCAAAATATGGTTCCCAAAAAGAAAGCTTAAAGAAAGAATAAATGGTTTCCAACAAAAAGCTAAAGCAAAATATGGTTTTTGCCCCCACAAAGCTAAAGAAAGAAATATGGTTCCCACAAAAAAAAAAAAAAAAGCTAAAGAAAGGAATATGGTTCCCCACAAAGCTAAAAAGCAAAAAACCCAAAAATATGTTAACCCAAAAAGCTAAAGAAGAATATGGTTCAACAAAGCTAAAAGAAGAATGGATCCAAACCCAAAAGAAAAGTAAAGGCCCATAAATGGTTCCCAAAAAGCTAAAGAAGAATATGGTTGCAAACAAAGGGCCCTAAAGAAAGAATATGGGTTCCCAAAACAAAAGTTAAAGAAGAAAATATTGGTTCCACAAAGCTAAAGAAGAATATGGTTTCCCAAAAAAAATAAAGAAGAATATGGGCCCAAAAAGCTAAAAGAAGAAATATTGGTTCCCAAAAACAAAGCCTAAAGCAAAAATGGTTCCCAAAAAGCCTAAAGAAAGAATATTGGTTCCAACAAAGTAAAGAAGAATATGGTTCCCACAAACGAAAGAAGAATATGGTTCCCAAAAAGCTAAAGAAGAATATGGTTCCCACAAAGCTAAAGACGAATATGGTTCCCAACAAAGCTAAAAGCAAAATATGGTTCCCTAAAAAGCCTAAAGAATATGGTTCCCACAAAAGCTAAGAAAAATATTGTTCCTCAAAGCTAAAGAAGAATATGGTTCCAACAAAGTTAAAGCAAAATATGGTTCCCAAGAAGCTAAAGAAGAATATGGTTCCAACAAAGCTAAAGCAAAATATGGTTCCCACATAGCTAAAGAATATGGTTCCCACAAAGCTAAAAGAAGAATAATGGTTCCCACAAAGCTAAGCAAAATATGGTTCCCAAAAAGCTAAAGAAGAATATGGTTTCCAACAAAGCTAAAGAAGATATGGTCCAACAAAAGTTTAAAGCAAAAACATGGTTCCCAAAAGCTAAAGAAAGAAATATGGTTTCCCACAAAGCTAAAGAAAGAAATATGGTTCCCGACATAGCTAAAGAAGAATATGGTTCCCACAAAGCTAAAGAAGAATTAGTGGTTTTCCCACAAAGGCTTAAAGCAAAATATGGTTCCCAAAAAAGCTAAAGAAGAATTGTTTCCAACAAAGCTAAAGAATAATATGGTTCCAACAAGTTAAAGCAAAATATGGTTCCCAAAAGTCTAAAGAAGAATATGGTTCCCACAAAGCTAAAGAAGATATGGTTCCACAAGGCTCCACAATGAGATAATTGGTTCCCACAAAGCTTAGAGAAGAATTAAATTGTTCCCAAAAGCTAAAGAAGAATATGGTTTCCCAAAAAAATCAAAGCTAAAGAAGGAATATGGTTCCCCACAAAAGCTAAAGATAATATGGTTCCCAAAAAAGCTAAAGAAGAATAATGGTTTCCCACAAAGCTAACGAGAATATGGTTCCCAAAAAGCTAAAGAATAATATGGTTTCCAAAAAGCTAAAGAAGAATAATGTTCCCACAAAGCTAAAGAATAATATGGTTCCCCGACAAAGCCTAAAGAAGAATATCGTTCTCCAAAAGCTAAAGAAGAATATGGTTCCAAAAAGCTAAAGAAGATATGGTCCCACAAAGCTAAAGAAGAATTGGTTCCCACCACAAGCTAAAGAAAGCATATGGTTTCCCACAAAGCTACAGCAGAATATGGTTTCCCCAAAAATAAGAAAATATTGTTCCCACAAAGCTAAAGAAGAATATGGTCCCACAAAGCTAGAGAAGAATATTGGGGGGTTTCCCCCAAATCTAAAGAAGAATATGGTTCCACAAAGCTAAAGAAGAATATGGTTCCCAAAAAGCTAAAGAAGAATATGGTTCCCACAAAGCTAAAGAAGAATATGGTTCCCACAAAGCTAAAGAAGAATATGGTTCCCAAAAAGCTAAAGAAGAATATGGTTCCCACAAAGCTAAAGAAGAATATGGTTCCCAAAAAGCTAAAGAAGAATATGGTTCCCACAAAGCTAAAGAAGAATATGGTTCCCAAAAAGCTAAAGAAGAATATGGTTCCCACAAACTAAAAAAGAAAAATGGTTCCCAAAAAGCTAAAGAAGAATATGGTTCACAAACAAAGTAAGAAAAAAGAAGAATATGGTTCCCACAAAGCTAAAGAAAAATATGGTTCCCACAAAGCTAAAGAAGAATATGGTTCCCACAAAGCTAAAGAAGAATATGGTTCCCAAAAAGCTAAAGAAGAATATGGTTCCCACAAAGCTAAAGAAGAATATGGTTCCCACAAAGCTAAAGAAGAATATGGTTCCCAAAAAGCTAAAGAAGAATATGGTTCCCACAAAGAAAAGGAAATTGGTTTCCCACAAAGCTAAGAAGAATATGGTTCCCAGCTTAAGAAGAATATGGTTCACAAAAGCTAAAGAAGAATATGGTTCCCACAAAGCTAAAGAAGAATATGGTTCCCACAAAGCTAAAGAAGAATATGGTTCCCAAAAAGCTAAAGAAGAATATGGTTCCCACAAAGCTAAAGAAGAATATGGTTCCCACAAAGCTAAAGAAGAATATGGTTCCCAAAAAGCTAAAGAAGAATATGGTTCCCAAAAACAAAGTCTTTTAAAGAAGGAATATTGGTTTTCCCACCAAAGAAGAAGAATATGGTTCCACAAAGCTAAAGAAGAATATGGTTTCCCAACAAAGCCTAAAGAAGAATTGGTTCCCAAAAAGCTAAAGAAGAATATGGTTCCACAAAGCTAAAGAAGAATATGGTTCCCACAAAGCTAAAGAAGAATATGGTTCCCAAAAAGCTAAAGAAGAATATGGTTCCACAAAGCTAAAGAAGACTAAAAGAGTAAAAATTACGTTTTATTGTGGACTTACTTCACTGGAATTCCCATGAAAACGAGGAATAATTGAATATGTATCATTTTTTAAAGTTACGAGATCAATCAAAAACCTGTATATATGTTACAGGCAGATAGCGAAACCGGGCATTTCGTGAACTGCCTAAAATTTTATGGCAGATAGCTAAGACAGGCATTTCGTGAACTGCCTGCAATTTCAGGCAGATAGCGAAACCAGGCATTTCGTGAACTGCCTGCAATTTCAGGCAGATAGCGAAACCAGGAATTTGGCGAACTACCTAAAAAATTTCAGGCAGATAGCGAAACCAGGCGTTTCGCGAACTACCTAAAAAATTTCAGGCAGATAGCGAAACCAGGCATTTCGCGAACTACCTAAAAAATTTCAGGCAGATAGCGAAACCAGGCGTTTCGCGAACTAACTAAAAAATTTCGGGTAGATAGCGAAACAGGCATTTCGCGAACTAACTAAAAAATTTCGGGTAGATAGCGAAACCAGGCATTTCGCGAACTAACTAAAAATTTCAGGCAGATAGCAAAACCAGGCATTTCGCGAACTAACTAAAAATTTCGGGTAGATAGCGAAACCAGGCATTTCGCGAACTACCTAAAAAATTTCAGGCAGATAGCGAAACCAGGCGTTTCGCGAACTACCTAAAAAATTTCGGGTAGATAGCGAAACCAAGCATTTCGTGAACTATATACCTGCAATTCCAGGCAGATGGCGAAATGCACTCAGGGCATTGGAATTTTTGATGAGGGAACTTCACGTTAAGCAAGCGTTGACAATCGCTCTCAAAACTTCAAGGTCATTAGCGTATTCCATTAACACGGACTCTCCTCATCACCGAATCTCTTTAAGAAATCCGTCTGATTATCTATTCATTTATTCTTCCCGAGGTGACTATTCTCCAGCAGGCGTCTGAGTGCCAATTTATGTCGACAAGTAGTTTCGAGTAGTCGAGACGGCGACGCCGTCATTATCATTATACGCTCGGCGTAATAAGCGAGAAAATTTCATCTCGTCTTACAAGACTCCGACGCTGTTTTACCGACGTAATGGATACGTCATTACGTCGCCGTCCTCGTGTCCGACAGTGTCGAGGAGATGCGTTACGAACTGACGCTTTCGGGTATTAGCTCTAGCGACGCCGAGGCAATTTCGACTCTGTGGACGAGGGACACAAGGGCTACGTGACCCCGTCGCCAGGCAGCGTGTTTACCACACGTTATGGCGCTGTTGAAAACATGTTTTTGTCCCCGCCCCCCCAGAGGGCAACAAATGTAAGACGACCTCACTAACTAACAGCCCATTTTTACCTGGGTAATTCGCGTCTACTACGGACCCCGACGTATCCTTACGACAAAATTCATGACAATTAAGGTTTTAATTACTTTTCGTAACGTCAAATAGGAATGGAAGACCATGTAAACCGATGTAGCGAATTTGCCTAATATTCTGAGTTCACCAAGGATAATTGTGTCCCTAAGAGGAGTTAGCATGCTGCCTTACTACACCATTATTATATAATACTAATCATAATACATCGGTAGTTGCTTTCTGTTGTGAATATTTCAAAGGGTGGTCAAAGTCACTGGCTTTCACTGTCTCTGACCAGGCTACGATTTCCGAATCGCTGCTGGTGACGAGCACTTATTTATCACATTGTTCCGTCAGGGTGGAAGTTATTCCCGAGGTACAACGAATTCTATATTAAAATGCATTTGTTTAATAATTGTGAATATCAATCATCTCTGCTGCTATCTTCTGCTATTCGAATCGAATATGATTCTCACGAAGCTGCAACTTTATGAATGTATTGAAGATAAGTATAATGAAAACGTATTCAGACTTCCGTATAAATCCCGGTATATAAAAAAAAATCGTGTTGCCAAAGCTTTTCGCTTTCCCCTAAATCCAAAGTAAATATATTAACTTATGTTGGAAGGAAGGGTTTAGTTTTGAAAAAATCTAAAACGGGAATGCTACTAATACTTTTAATTTCCTACAATGACTAAGTGTTTAATGTACCTGTAAATGTATCACATCCAGTGTACTGAAGTGTTGCACATCAAGTCAACTAATGTGTTTCACATCTTCACGTCAAGTGACCTGTGATAAAATAATATAACTAGGGCCACTAAAATCATACACACACACGCATACACATATGTATGTATATAAATGTATATATATAGATATAGATATATACATATACTATACATAATACATACTATATGTGTGTGTGTGCGAACTTAGACTTGGGTTATAATCCTCACTAATAAATTATTGAACCCAACGTAATATACGATGGACATTCTATAACTAATGTATCATATAATTAAGTTTTCAATGATTCGGCCTTTAGCATGAAGACATAAATTCAGGCAATCTTTGGAAAAAAAATTGTAATTCATAATGAAATGAATATTCTCGAAAAGTTGCTGATAAGGAATGAATGCGAATTCAATCTTATATCAATAAAACTAAAAAATTAGATTTTTCTCTATTAAAATTATACAGAAAAAAATGAGAGTGCTTAAAGACAAAATAATACAACACACAGTGACACACGTAAACTACAAACAAATAACATTAAAAAAAAAATAGCACAGAAATTACACCAAATAAAGAGAACAATCGACGTAGAAAATAACATTAAAAAAAAAAAGCACAGAAATTACACCAAATAAAGAGAACAATCGACGTAGAAAATAACAATAACAATAACAGCGAGATTACAACCGAAAACAAAAAGAAGAAGAGACAGCTAACAGCCCTGGTGGATCCCCCCACCACTGGCCAAAGATCCAAGATGATGATGCCCTCGCTTTGGAAGATATAACACAAGAGGTCCCCCCTTCGAAATCTGTAGTACCTCTGTGGTCTTGCGTTATCGCCGGGGCTTTGTCTGCTCTTCGGTAATTCTAATGGGTGTTTATGACCCCCCAGGACCCCACTTTGACCTCCCACCCCCCCCATCCTTCCCGCCTCGGCTGCGTCACCGGCTAATGACTCTTATTGACGTCGGTCCAAAAGCCCCAGCAGGTGTGTTTATGGATGACCTCGGCCTCCTGCGGCGAGGTTTATTCGCCTCTCTCTCTCTCTCTCTCTCTCTCTCTCTCTCTCTCGTATGATAAATTTACCCTTTATTCAATTTCGCGTTTCCCTTCATACACTTTCTTTTTGTATTTTAAATCTACCCATTTTTAAAATTTCTCATTTACCTGATACACTTTCTTTTTGTATTTTAAATTCATCCTTTTCTAAATATCGCTTTTCTCCCCATAACAAGTTTCTTTTTATACTGCAAATTATTACCTTTCCCTTTCGGTACTTAACCTTTTTGTACTATAAATTTACTACCTTTCCCTTATTCAATTTCTTTCTTTTTGTGTTATCTACCCATTTTTAAAATTTCTCATTTACCTGATACACTTTCTTTTTGTATTTTAAATTCATCCTTTTCTAAATATCGCTTTCCTCCCCATACAGTTTCTTTTTATACTGCAAATTTATTACCTTTCCCTGTTACTTTCTTTTTGTACTATAAATTTACTACCTTTCCCTTATTCACTTTCTTTTTGTGTTGTATATTTATTTTTTTTATTTTGCCTTTCCCTGATCCACTTTCTATTTGTATCTTAATTTAACTTTTCTTTCACATTTCGCTTTTCCCTGATATACTTTTTTTTTTTAAATTTACCCTTTTTTTATTTTGGTTTTTCCCTGATACACTTTCTTTTTGTATCTTAAATTAACCCTTTTTTTTAAATTTCGGCTTTCCCTCATACACTTTCTTTTTGCATTCTAAATTAAATTTTTTCTTTACTTTCACCTCTTCCTGATACACTTTCTTTTTGTATTTTAAATTGACCCATTATTAAATTTCTTATCTCACTGATATACTTTCTTTTTGTATTTCAAATCTAACTTTTTCTTAAATCCTAAATAGTTGTGTAAAGCAGATTATGGCCAACATTGAATCCAAGAGGCTGTGTACAGCAGACTACAGCCAACAATGAACCCAAAAGAGTCTGTGTACAACAGATTATGGCTAAAGCAGAACCCATAAGACCTACGTGTTTATGCGCCCGAAGACCGACCTTCAGCTAGAGATTCATGACAAGAAGACAAGAATGAGGAGTTGGAGAGTTCCCATAAACCTTAATGTACCCTCGATAACTGGAGGTGTTTTTCCACTTAACCGCGTCCAGATAAAGGATCCTGGAAAAGGCTCCGCAAGACTATATAGCCTGGAAAAGGCCTCCACGAACTACAGACACTGCTGGATGGTTGTAGCAGGAGACTGCGTGTCCATCGGACAAAGGGCATTCGTGAAAGAGAGAGCTACTGGTTATTTACCATATTTTCATGCCACGCCGTAAAGGCTATTGCTAGGGGAGGGGGGAGGGGGAGGGTGTTGAAGGAAAACGTTGGGGGAGGGGCCGGGGAGGGGGCTTGGCGAGAAAAAGAGTTCAATAGGGTGTCTGTTTTGGGCTGTAGATAGAAGGAATGACTATAGGCTCTGAGAGAGAGAGAGAGAGAGAGAGAGAAAGAGAGAGAGAGAGAGAGAGAGAGAGAGAGACACGAAATGCTAACAACAACGAGGGACGCCAGAAACTCTTTCCCTGAGCCTATAATTAAGTGTCAGGTTCATTCATAAAGCGTTGCCAGCCGCAGCCACAGCTCTTTCATGAGTGCCCACAGACGCACCGTAACACAAAGAAAACGTTCTAACATGAAAAAATAAAAAAAGAAAGAAAGAACCTTACATTTCAAAGGCTCCCTTTATGCGTCACTTAACAAGGTAGCCCAGATGCAGACGTGTGTGTGTGTGTGTGTGTGTGTGTGTAAGAGGCAGGGCGATGAAGCTCTTGAAGACAAGTGAGTCTCTTTTGAGATCCTGAAAGTTCAAAGCAGCTTTGAAAATGTGCTCATTTTTTCTTTATGAGCCATAAAAGATGTTTAAATCTATAACAACTGAATAAATACACACAATAAACTGTTATTTAATATATGAGACGAGAAATTTCTTCTCCAACTCATACAAGTTGAGTTGTAGCCTCAAAACAACAAGGTTTCTTTTGGTTGTATTTGTGATCTTACTAAAATACTTCATGTGCATTCCGATGCTTCCAAAGAGGTTACACTTGTACAATAATGTCTTTGATTAATCACTATCAAACAAGAAATATGACGAGCAAAATTAAAGTTTAATATAGCGACACGCACCATACGTGATTCTTTATAATTACAATAACGATATGCGTGTATGCAGTACAAAACGAAAAACGCATATGACATCTATAAGCGTGTAATGTACAAGGCATGTAATGCGTGCTCAAGCTATGTGAGATAAACAGAGACTGTCTCTCAAAATATTTAAGGCCTAAAGCACGTTTTTATTGTAAATGGGGATCTAACAAAAAGTAACAGCAAATTTTTTTTCGTAATGACAATAATACATACGAAACACATGTATAGAAAAGTCTCAGTACATCTAAAGATACAATACAAATAGGTAGATCATCTTCACATGTGATATACATCGCCTAAATTCACACGCAGATGAATATACAGTTTTGATAAACGAACAATTATCACTCAAAAAAAGACACATACTTAATTTTTTAAATGTGCATAGGCTAAGTACGAGGCTCAATTCTTCCTCATACACTTTCACACAATCTTGTTTGGAATAGCATACAAATATGTGACTTTTTAAATCGGTACCTGTTCTTCAATAATTCACTAGGGAAGAGAAAAACAGCTTAATATAACGGGTTTACCGTCATCTTGAAATATGGAAATAAGGCATGAAATATGTATCTCTCTCTCTCTCTCTCTCTCTCTCTCTCTCTCTCTCTCTCTCTCTCTCTCTCTCTCTCTCCTCGTGGCTGAACAATTGTGCTGATTCGAATAATTAAAATGCAATATTAAAAATCATTGTCGACAGAAGTCGTATTGAACAGACTGTTGATTGTATGAACTTACCATCAGTGGCTAACATCTATAATAACAATGAAGTTTGATTTAATTCAAATATACGGTGGTTCTGCAATGTAATCAGTCTTAAAAAATGTTTACACGCAAGTTAGTTATTGTAAATTTAGATAATATAAGTAATTTACAACATACTTTGGATATGCTAACTCCAGTGTTACATAAATGAGTCTGAAAATACAGAAAGTGATAAAAAAAACTGAACTTTCTCTCCTTATACCACATATCTCTCTAATAGTAGCAGATTCCGTACGTCGATGTTACATTTACCAAACAAGAGTTATTTTTCATTCATAGATTCCTTAGCAAGTCCACTAGGCCTTGCATGTTATCTCAGATTATCGTTAGCAAAAAATCACTTATTACACTGTAATTTCCAATCATTTCAATGAATAGGTGAATAGGTACAAGGGGTACACGTGCGTCCAACACCTTCTGAATGAAATGAAATCAGAATGAGGGATAAAAGGGAATTACTGTTTGAAAACAAAGACAAAACACTTGTTTGTTAGGTGTTTTAGTCATCTGCAAACAGAGCGATGAAGCCTTTGCAAAATTAACCCCCCTCCCCTTGACAGCCTAGCCCCCTTCCTCAAGGCCCCCACCCCCCAAATCTCTCGCCCCTCCGCTCGTTCCAATTAGGAAAGGAACGGACGCCTGAACCGCTTATTACGAAAAAACAATGGTGCATTATTTTTTTCTTTCAACTTCCTTACGCTGGGAGTGTTGTTGTTGTTGTTGCGTGTACCGAGGAAGCCATCTGTCTGGCAGAGTCCTTACTACGAATTTTTTTTTTTTTTTTTTTTTTTTTTTTTTTTTTTTTGTTTTTTTTTTTTTTTTTTTTTTTTTTTTTTTTTTTTTTTTGCACAGAATAAAAAGGCGTAAGGCGAGCGTGGCATCAGGAACTGTGGGGGCCTTATGACGCTCATTTGCATACGCCTGCCTCCTAATGGGCTGACCAGCGCTTGAAATACGAGCTTGGCGGAGGTTGTAAATTCAGGCAACACAGGTCCGCCTCAACTTACACTTGTCATAAACGAGCAGCCTACGAGCTTACTTATGCTGTTTAAGCCTCATCTTTCTGTAGCTTTTTTTTTCTTTTTATCTTTTATTATTCGTCTTTCGGTATCGATATATGTGTCCTGAATAGAACCGCTTTCAAGGACGGATAAACACGAAAACTTGGTTGCAGTTTTTAGATAAAATAAATAACAAGAAATACTACTTCTTCGTACGACAAAATTATTTACGAAATGGAAGAATATTTTTTATGGTAAAATTACCAAAATGTCAATAAAATATAAATTATTCATGAAATGGAAGAATATTCCCTCTCATGACAAAATTACCAAATGTCAATAAAAAATAAATTATATATGAAATGGAAGAATATTCCTTCTTATAACAAGATTGCCGAAATGTCAATAACAAATAAATTATTTATGAAAAGGAAGAATATTCCCTCTTATGACAAAATTACCAAAATGTCAATAACAAATAAATAATTTATGAAAAGGAAGAATATTCCCTCTAATGACAAAATTACCAAAATGTCAATAACAAATAAATTATTTATGAAAAGGAAGAATATTCCCTCTTATGACAAGATCACCAAAATGTCAATAACAAATAAATAATTTATGAAAAGGAAGAATATTCCCTCTTATGACAAAATTACCAAAATGTTAATAACAAATAAATTATTTATGAAAAGGAAGAATTTTTCTCTATGAAAAAATTACCAAAATGTCAATAACAAATAAAAGGGAAATATAAAAGGATATGTAACCAAAAAATAAATTAGAAGACTATGTCCTCGTATAAAATTTTTTTTTTACTTAAAATTTCAATAACAAATACAAGAATAAAAATACGAGATCGCGACTATAAAGCGTTCTCAGCAAATCAGGTCGGCATCTCACACTTGTCAAACGCCGAGTGGGACTTTTATCTCAACACCGCATCTTGCACTCGAATGAAAAGACGCCCAGGCGGGGACATACATATATATATGAAGAAAGGGGGGGAGGTAATCCTCGGTCGGTATACAATACGAAGCCCCTCCCGAGGGTCCTCCTCCAAAGGGGCCATCTTACAATGTTCCTCTTCAGTCCTCGAGGGACCTGTTGGAGGTCGCTCCCGAAGTGAGCCATTCTCCTCCTCCTCCTCCTCCTCCCTCACCAAGGACTTACCTCCACCTCTTCCTCCTCCTCCTCCCCCCTCCACCCCCTCCTCCTCTTCCTTATCCTCCCCAGAAACTCTGCTCCTGACCACAGATAAAAATCTTCGCCAGATCCCCTGCGAGGATCCTTATCTGGGCAGACATCTTGTTGGGAGCTTTGTTATGGTGGAGGAGGAGGAGGAGTGGGAGGAGGAGGAGGAGGAGGAGGAGGACGGGTCTCCAGGTTCTCTCTACAAAGCCATCGGCTGCCGTGTCTGTCTCTGTGTCTGTCTGTATGTTAGTTCGGCCCAAATTGGGCATCTCCAGTTTCTCTCCAACGAAACTAAAATAGGACGATAAGAATGGGGGAGAAGGACCTTTATTCTCTTTTTCTCTCTCTGTTCTTTTCTATTCTCTGTTGTTCCGCTTCGCTTTGCCTGACTGTGTTTAATCAGTGATAAAAAGAGAACTCAGTTTATAAGATGTTTTATTTGTCGAGGGTTTAACGTCCTGGGCTAGAGCAGTGTAACATTCATCCGTTGCTGATTGCTTTAAAATTAAATAAATTCAAAAAATTCAAAAAAGTAAATCATGCCAAATGCTTTAAAAAAAATAAAAATGGGAATCAATAAAATAAAAATATATAGAGTTGAAGTTATTTATACGTCTAATTCAAATGACATTTCAGCCATTTCTACTCCCTTAGCGATTATAATATATCCCTACAAAAATAGTCACAGGCAAAAGAATATTTTCCATGGACGTATTGAAACATGCAAGTCATTCAAAACATGAAACAAAAAATAAATAGAAAAAAAGGTAAAATTCTGAAACGTTAAAACAGCGCAAGAAACATGAATAAAGAAAACAACGTATATATAACAAATGACATTTTTTAACCGATTAAACACAAGAGGGTTTAACAAGACACCGGAAGAAAACATATAAAATACCAGGTTAAATATGAACGCTGAACGGAAGAAATTTCGAACAATTTCGGAAAAAAAATCCCCCTCAGAAGAAATTTCACAGAGGCGACAAACCCGCCATCCCCTCCTCCCACCGTCCCACCCCGCTAAAAAACACATGACATTCTACATCCGTTTGAAAACAAGAGGGATTAAGAAGACACCGGAAGAAACAAACGAAGCAAAAGACAAAATCGCATCAACCTACACAAACAATCCATGTAAAACCTCGGCTGAATGTCCACTATCACTCTTTGGCTTCAAAGAAAAAACGTAAACAATAGATATTAGGAAATGACGTTTCTACGACCGATTAAACACAAGATGATTAAGACACCGGAAGGAACGGAAGAACCAAGAGACGAAATCCAATCACCTACACAAACACGTCATGTTCACCCTCAGCTGACTACATCTCTCACTCGCCTTCGACTCCAGCGTGAGTTGTAAGTGACTCGTCAACGGAAAAAAAAAGAAAAAAAAAAAAAAAAAAAAAAAAAAAAAAAAAAAAAAAAACCACCAAGATAACATCTAAAGAGCAAAGCTCCAATTAGCCAGGTCGGGCACTCGGCTTAACAGCTCCCCAGATCAGCGAGTGGGTCCTATCGCCGAAATCTGTAGTCTCATCTCGGTCGCTAAACTTGTAATGCAAGTACGAGAGCGCCCAGATGGCTGCTATAAAAGTACGTTAAGTACACACTTAAGTACATTAAGTACACACATTTCAGGGGTTGATATGTGAATTGTGTGTGTAGACACACCCTCGCTACCCAACCAGACAAAAAAAATTGTTGGTAATATCTGCAAAAGATTCACACACACACACACACACACACACACAGAGAGAGAGAGAGAGAGAGAGAGAGAGAGAGAGAGAGAGAGAGAGTGTGTCATAATAAATCCAAGTCAAAATAATAGGAAAATTCTTTAAGAATACTGAAAACGAAACCTTACGATATTTCTTAGAGAGAGAGAGAGAGAGAGAGGAGAGAGAGAGAGGAGAGAGGGGTCATAGCTGATGAGATACCCTTCCACCAACCAGACATTCCGAGCGACTGTGCATTAGCAAAAATATAAACTTATAAATAAAAAATAAATAAATAAATAAAATAAAATAAAAGATATATAATTGAAAAAAAAAATGATGAAGAATGAGGCAGATACCATTTGTCACAAAACATTTTGTAATGTGGCTCATCTGATATCCGAAAGGGGATATGAAATTTTGCATCTTACCAACACTCAAAATATATGGAGGGGTAAAAGGCGTATAATTACAAATAAGTGAGAAGTAAACAAAGAATGTTCATTTTCATCTTTCTTTCTCCAGCAGAATTCTAAACAGATTGCACGGAAGAAAGATAATAATAAAATATAGAAGATATTTTTAAAAGTGACAAGAGTATAATTATTTTTTGGCCCCATCTATCTTCGTGAAAGAAAAGTCGGACTTACACACTTTAGTGACGTATGTAATTATACACCATTATAACACACACACACACTAACATTCTCCAAAATGAATAAGTTTCCTCAAACAGGGATATGCTTCAGACAAAAATTAACACCTTGTCATTGCAACCTTCAACTGCTGAGTCGCAGATGAAACCATTATGGATTTAAAAAATTATCCATAAATTTGGTAGCTTCATACACATACACATGTGTATGTGTGTGTGTGTGTGTTAAAAATGTCTAAAGGCACTTAGGAAAAATATATAAAAGACTAGAAGGCTAGAAACTTACAACAAACTTACTGTCGCGAATTGCTCGCAGAAAAATTTAACTCTAAATTGGAACTGGATCAAATACGGTCAAAATGGCATTTCCTAAGCAAATTAACACCGACAAAGTTAAAAAACGTGTGAAAACCACAACGCTGTTATGAATGTATAAACATTTGAAGCATTTATCAGCGACAACCCTTATAATAAAAATAGTAATGAATAAATGCAAATCAAAAAACATTAAAATTTACTTCGTCACTGTACAAACAAGTCCACGAACCATTCCCTTTTTTATTTTCCCCGTCAGGACCAATTGACCCCTTCCCCCTCTATGGTCGCCCCCCCCCCCCCACCATCCCCTCCCTCCCCCGCCAATGGCCCGACGGTCTTTATCTCCGTGTATCTTTCTGTCTGTTATCTCGATTGTATCTTTCCCTAAGGAAGCGGCTTGGCCCTTGTCATGAGGACTCCGTGGCTTGCGCCATCTGGCTGCTGGAGGACTCTCTCTCTCTCTCCCTCTCTCTCTCCCTCTCTCTCTCTCTCTCTCTCCCTCTCTCTCTCCCTCTCTCTCTCTCTCTCTCTCCGCAGATTTCGGTGGTGGTGGTGTCTCCTCGTCATTCCTCCCCCAGCAGGAGACGTGCTGAGGGACCCGCTTCCCTTCGGGTAATGTTCTAGTCAAGGATACGTCCTGTGCCTTATGGAATGGCATATAATATTCAGGCCAATGGCCAAGCGCTAGGAACCGCGAGGTCATTCAGCGCTGAAAGGGAAATTGATAATGATGGAAGTCTGAAAGTTGTAACAGGAGAAAAACCTCAAAATAGAAAGATAATATGAATGGAGGTACAGTAAAAGGAATGAAAGGCGTTGCAGCTATGGATGAAAGTGACGATGTTCATTGCAACAACAATAATAGTAACAACATTTAATATTAATATGTTTCCGATGATGTAATATCAATTCAAAATTATCATTATAATGTTGATTTTCAGTGCCAACCCTTAACCTAATACAATAACAAAAACAGTAATAATAACATGAATAAAATCTTACCGACGTTATAATACTAATTTAAAATCATCACTGTAAAGCTGACTTTAAGTATAAACTCTTCATCCACAACTATAACAAAATATCGATGATGAAATGCCAATTACAAATCGTCATTATCAAAATGTTGATTTTAAGCATCAACTCCTCATCCATACCTTAATCTTAAGACAACTTAATCATACGGTAAAAACAACATACCTATAGATTCTTCAAACTGAATAACACTGGCTACTGTGGCATTCAGCTTCTCAGCCCTAAGGAAATCATTCAAAAGTCGTAAATCTCTGGATAAGTAATTTCACAGGCTTTAATTAGATTAATTTGTGTTAATTTAGGCCTTTTGAAACACCACCACACAATATCACCAATTACCAATACACGGGATAAAGTGAGGACACATCAGTGTACGATCCTAAGTTAATTGGTCTTACATTTTGACTCCCAATTCCTATACAAATTAATCTGATTATTTCAATTAATTCTAGAGCCCAAAAGCGCCCTGTAGACGCTTTCACATATGTCATAATCCATTCCAGTGATGTTCTTACAAGTCACCGCTTTATTACTTTTTCAACTTTTTGCAAAAAAAAAAAAAAAAAAAAATATCCATTTTCCATTCAACGATTTTCCCGTATGTATACCTAAGTATAAGTATGTGCACCTTAAATGTATACATATGTCACACTCATTCCGGTGTCCCAGCTTCCAGTGCTGTTTTTTTCTCTTTCTCTCTCTTTTCAACTGTCTCCCACTTTGTTAAGACTAATGGCCGCTGCCTCTAAAAGTTCCTCCCTCCCTCCTCCTCCTCCTCCTCCTCCTCCAGTCCCGGTTAACGAATCCTCTTTAATTATCTCGACCAAAATGACGACCTCCTGCAGCCCTAAAACAAACGCCACCGACGTCTGCCCATTTGTAAAACAGATCTCCAGGCCTTAAGTGGCGTTCCAGCGAGGGGTCTCCTCCTTCTCACAGCGTCCAGAAACCCCCTGGAAGAAGTTCTGCTGCCCTTTGGAGGAAACCACAACAGACTGGAAAAAAAAAACAACAAATTAAAAAGAAGTATGAATCAGCTGCCAGGCCCAGGGAAGTGGTTACTTCGAGGGGCACTCCGCTACTCGTCTGCAGAGGCCGTGTTTCCTGCAGGAGCCTACTGAGGGAGCCATCTGGTTGTGGTCACGGGCGCCACACCCCCAATCTCGTTCGGGCAATCTCCTCAAAGGCCCTTCTGTCTTACCTTCAATTACGTCTAGTTGAAATTCTCGATCTAATTTATCCTTTACTTCAACGAAAGCTTAATTTGCAGATACAAGCAACCAACCTATACATCAGGCGACCCAAAACAAGCGTGACGTCATGACAAAATCTGAACGGGACATAAATGTCTTTAATTGGCTAGTCTGAACGAATTCAAAACGGTTGGTCACCACCTCGTTAGGTCCACTCTATAATCTCAGTCTTGCCCGCTCGATTATCGACAGGACCGTGGTCTGAGAAAGACCATAAATAAAACCACCGTCTAGCTATCTTTCTAAACTGTAGATAGGACCAGGACTGATGAGAGATGGAACAACGGCTGCAACGACTCACGGATGGGAACCTTTTCTAATTTTCTTTTCATCAAATGTAAAGCAAATCCAAGGCCTTGAATTTAGAGAGAGAGAGAGAGAGAGAGAGAGAGAGAGAGAGAGAGAGAGAGAGAGAGCATCCTACGTAAAACCCATCTACATTACTCTTTCAAACTTTTTTTTGTATTAAACGTGCAATACACGTTTTAAATTTCGAGGCAAATGTAAAGGAACAGTCTTGTACATAATTACGTTCCCCGGCAAAGTTGTCTAATTTGTCACTGAATTTCAATGCGATACAGAAAAGGATCCAAAACGGGAATATTCCAACAATTTCAGTCAGAAAATAATTAACATACGTGGCGAGGTGAAATTCTCGATATGTATAAATATGCATAATTATGTAATCCATTATACCGTTGCAAAACTATTAAAAAAAAATAAAACTTGTAGTGTCGCACGTAATCAAATACTGAATATATTTTATTACTTCTAAAGCAGATTTGAACGCAATTACCGTTTTTAGTTAGTAAGCAACAATTAAA
Source organism: Macrobrachium nipponense (assembly GCF_015104395.2). Taxonomy (NCBI): domain Eukaryota; kingdom Metazoa; phylum Arthropoda; class Malacostraca; order Decapoda; family Palaemonidae; genus Macrobrachium; species Macrobrachium nipponense. The sequence continues at coordinate 5,539,728 of NC_087212.1, forward strand.
ATGCTGGCATATTTACAAGGCGCTTTTGGCCTCACCCAAAAGATATTCAAGAACGCAACTGTAGCATGCAAACGAAATTACAAGATGAAATGACTACGGGCGTAAGATGCAACCAATGTAAGGATTTCAAAATTAGAAAATATTGAAGACGGAAAATTACCAGAGATACTGTTTCAAAAGATCCGTTTGCTATCATTTCAATATATAATTAAATCATTACAAAATATCCGCATCAGGAATACACTCTAATAAAAAAAAAAACTATAGATCATTCGTGAAGTGGCCTCGTTCAACTGGTTACTCTGAACAACAAGCGGCGCGTTCAAGCGCTCCTGCCTCGACTTGCCCGTATATCTTTAATCGGCCCTCATTTCTCACGCTCAAGTAATGAGGTTCTTATTCATCCGATTCAGCCCCACCCCTTCCCCCCAGCATTCAACCCCCTCCTCCCTCCCTCCCCTACCCTTCTACTTTCTCCTTGCCTTCCCCAAAAGAGCCTTAGCCATCAATCCCACCTTCCCTATTATGATAATACGCCACACCTGGCTGTGGATAAGGTAAAGGAAAGAAGGGAGGGAGGGAGGGAGGGAGAAAGGGAGGGAAAGGAGATCGATGGAAGGGAGGGAAGAGGAGGGAGGATAAGGTGGAGGAGAGTAGAAGGATATGCATGGTAGGAAGGGGGGTGGGTGTGGATGGATGCGTATGAAAAAGGCTAAATCTTAAAGTACAGAAAAAGGGGCACTAGGGAGGGAGGGAGGGGGCGAGGGAGGGGGAGGGGGAGTGAACAAGCCCATAAGTGGTCTCGAGACGCCGTGGCCTTTCCTCTTCCTCTGAATAGCCTTGAATAAGCCCTGAATAGTGTTGATTTCAGGCATGAACTTCATTCATCAAATCATCTGTCTCCGACACAATAAATTAACCAAGGAGTCCATTACATCGTTTTCGAACGAAAAGAGAAAGAGAGAGAGAGAGAGAGAGAGAGCAACGGGAAATAAAGAGGAGACAAGAAAAGAGAAGGTAAAAAAAAAGAAACGAGGTCTTCAAAATCAGAAGTGATCCTTCACAGGATGGAAGGAAGGCGTAGGAGGAATAATTAAGTTTCCTTTTATTATAAAGTTTTAAGTGTTCAGAGCTGAATATATTATACGAGAAAAGTATTTCCCTCATTCAATTTATTCCGGCATTATGAAATGATCACAGTTTCAAATATTTTTTTTTTCATTGTAAAACAATTTTAGTACATAATTTTATAATTCTATAGACGTACTCCGCAAAACTTGCTTTAATATTTTTTTTAAAAATATGCCAAAAGTGATCTGGAAAATCGTCAGGAACTAATCTAATGTATGTACAGATTATTAATCCGTCGCGTTTCTTTTACATAAATAAATGCCTATACACAAAGATTATACATTAAACAGTAGAAAAATCACAAAATAAACATGACAAGACAAATATCTAAGCACGTAAAGTACACATACAACATGTATTTATAAACATACATACGCACACAACTACACAAACATACGTGTGTCTGCATATAACAACTATATATTGACAGGACATGATGGACAGCACAATGCCACTGAACACCCTCAAATCAAAGCATGGCAGAGAGAGAGAGAGAGAGAGAGAGAGAGAGAGAGAGAGAGAGAGAGACGCATTGACGATCGTGACAACCACACAGAAGACGGCAACTTTCTCACGATGCTGAAGGGGACTACTACTATGTCCTTATTTATAAAAAAGGGGATCCCTTCAATACCCATATATCCCTATGGAAGACCCCTCCACACGTCTCTCTCTCGTTTTTAAATCATCTCCTTATTTCTTCCATTTTCGCTCTTTCTCTCTGTATTATTTTATCTCCCTTATTTCTTTCCTTTTCGCTCTCTCTCTCTCTTTCTCTCTCTCTCTCTCTCTTTCTCCTTTTTATCTCCTTAGTTCTTCCCTTTCCACCTCTCTAACTTTTTCGTTATTAATTTATCTTCTTATTTCTTTCCTTTTCCCCCCCCCCCAAACCTCTACTTCTCTCTCTCTCTCTCTATTTCTTCCCTTTCCACCTCTCTAACTCTTTCTCTCGTTGTCAATATATCTCCTGATTTCTTTCCTTTTGCCCCCTCCCCCTCTCTCTCTTATCTATCCTTTTTCTTCCCTTTTCTTACTCTTTTTCTCTTTCGCTCGTTATCAATTGATCTCTCTCTCTCTCTCCCCCTTATCTACCCTTTTCTTACTTTTTCTCTTTCTCTCGTTATTAATCTATCTCATGATTTCTTTCCTTTTCGCCCCTCTATCTCTCTCTCTCTCTCTCTCTCTCTCCGTAGGATTTGTAGTTGTGTAGCGGAGGAGGAGGAGGAGGAGGAGGACATGGACCCGGGGGAGGCGGAGGCAGGAAGGCACAGGCAGGCCCGTGGGAGCGAAGGAGCTCCTCCTCTCCAGCCGTAGCAGAAGGGATGACGACGTCGAGAACGAGAAGGCTTTTACCGATTCAGGTCTTACACTGCTGGCTCCTCCGTCATCACAACAATATAGCACACGTGGGGGATTGGGGTGGGTGAAGGAACACAGAAAAGGGGGGGGGGGGGACAAGGTGAAGGGGGGGAAGAGAAGAGAAGAGAAGAGTAGGGGAAGGGAGTGATCTCCCAACATCTGCGGCCGATCGTCTATTGTTCGAACCTGGGAAGAAAGAAAATCTTAGCGCGAGTTGGGATCTCAATGGTTTACTCAATTCTTATATATTTCCCTTTTTAAGATCATGTGACCACTCAGGAGGACGTTGGGTTCCCGCCCTTATGGCAAGGGTATCCATGGTCGGTTTCGGCGCGGGGGGGCGCACAAGCAGGTGGTTAAAACGCCTTCACAATGAATAAGAAAAGGCAACCGACCCAACAATCCCGCAAGACGTTTTTAAATGCGCAAGATATCGGTCTAGGATTTTTTTTTTTTAGTGGTTGAGGGAGCGTTCGTTTCGAAATACGGTTTCTTTCGCTTGATTTATCCACCAAATAAACTGCTAAGAATAAACTAATTTAACTGAAATAAACGCAATTAAAGGGACTTGGTTTCTTCTAAGGAAAAAAAAACGAAGTACAACAGATGCAAGATGCTGAAAAGAGCGAACGATAAAATACGTGATTCTCTTTTGACTCAAGATGACGTGAATGAGGTCTCCTCAATGCTAGGCTGTCGGCCAGGTGTTGCGGCTGTAGTACTACAGACTGGGTCAGTAGTACTATAGTAGTAGTAGTAGTATTAGTTGTAGAAGCAATACCTGGGCTGGAATATAGACTGATCGAAAAAAAATAAAACATCCAATATTATCTTTAAAACTTAAAGTATAACTAGGCCATTTAATTAATATGGGCCAACATTACTGCCACTATTTGCTCCAGATTTAATAACGTGGTTAAGATTCTCCTACGACTACGAACCTTTAAAAATGAACGCAAAATATTATCAAGTGACTCTAAACAAGCAAACGATATATATTAACATGATTATTACAGAACAACATTGACATTAACATAAACCCACTGAGCATCTAAAGGCCTGTCCACATAAAGAAACATTGTTTGCAAACATTTCTTAGTATGGACAGGCCTTAAGCCAGAACCTCATCCAAAATATACTTGCTAAATATATTGCAACATCTATTTTTGGAGATAAATGAGTACGAGGCAAATAAAATTAAACATAATGAATGAAGAAGGGGATGAACTAATAATGTGCAATGATCGTGGTTCTTATCTTCCTTCTGCATTCTGCAAAAGGAGAATACACCTGGACACAGGTGAATTGACAACGGCAATGATCACGAATGTTATAATGCACAAGAAAGGAGACATGATCATCCTCCATATATGTGTGTGTGTGTATAATAATATATATATATATGAATAATATATATATATATATATATATATATATATATATATATCTATATATATATAATATACTATTATATATATTATATATATATATATATATATAGTATATATATAATAGTATACTTGCCATGAAAATAAAACGTCCCTGTTCTGCTAATAAATAAATAAACTGCTAATTAAAAAAAAAACATAAACAAACAATTGTTACAGTAATTACAACAACTTCAGGCGTTTGGTGTGAGCTTGTATATCTGGTCAGAGCAAGACCCTGTGGAGTCATTAAAAAAATAAAAATAAAACAAAATTTTGTAATTTTTATTTTTATTTTTTTAATATGAAATAGTGTAGGTACCAGGAAAAGCAATGATTATAGCTATCAAAGTGTTTACTGAATCTGGATATATGTTAAGCTGAATTTCTATTCTGTGACCAGTTATAACGTAGGATTACCATTTTACACACACACATATATATATATATATTAGATTTTTGTTTACACAAATAAGATTCATGTTTATGTACTCAGAAAATATCACAAGCCAAATATCGCTAAAACAACACAGTTGTAAAATAAAAAAAAATAAAATAAAAAAAATTCAATTCGTTGTGTACTACAAATGAAAAACAAATGCCGCTCTTTCGAGACCTTCCACTAATGGAAGCCGAGCACAACTTACAACAAGGAAAGCGCCCAGAGCGCTGAAAAAAAAAGAAAACGGGAAGCGAAATGCAAATGACACAGATGGGGGAAACTGAAACATTTCTTGACTACTAACCTGTTCCCCCAAAACAATGAATAATAATTTTTTATTTGTGTTTAAGACGACCAGGTTCCTTTTCCGCAACTCAACGTGCTGCAGTGTAAAAGCACACTTTATATTTTCTAACTTCCCGAAACGTTTTACACGCAGACACTTATACGTATATGTATATATAAACCAAAAAATTGTCATAATCTCTTATATATATATATATATATATATATATATATATATATATATATATATATATATATATATTATATATGAGGTATTGAGTATTAAAAAAAAGGCCAGAGATCTAAACCACACAGATTGCAAAAGTCAGAATTACTTCTCATAGACACTTGCATAATATAAACACACACACACAGAATCTTTCGGAGGACATAAAAACTACAATTTCTTACACTACAACGGTCCAATCCTCAAAAAAAAAAAAAAAAAAAAAAAAAAAAAAAAAACTCACTTTGGTCACTATAGTTACAGGAGTATAGTAAAGAACTTAATGCAGAACAAAAGGGTTATATTGATGAAAATAATCCATACCAAGCAGTAATAAAGAATATAATAATTGATAAAAATATTAAAAAGCTCCCTGACTCGACCTTACAATTTTAACACATATACATGTACATACTAACACACATTACATATATACACATGAATATTACTATATGTAAATTTATATATGCGTAATGAATATATGTATATAATTACACACATTATACATACACATGTACATATCCTTATACGTAAATTTATAAAAGCATTACGAATATACTATGTATATAATTACATACATTATATATACACATGTATATATCCGTATATGTAAATTTATATATGCATAATGGATATGTATAAAATTACACATAATATTGATAACACCGTTGCATAGCCATCAGAGGATTATAAATATACGTACGAACACTATAATGGAGAGAGAGAGAGAGAGAGAGAGAGACTACACAACAAAGAGGGTCTTCAGAGAGCAAGAAAGGAAAAAGGGGCAGACTTGAAGGACAAGAGAGGAACGCGGCTTCGGGCGCCCGTGATGCTCTCGCCACAGATGCCCATTAGTGAATTATGTACCGAATAATGCAGCATCATGACTGGCCTTATTTCTATCATTATTATTTTCTTTCTCTTATATTACAAGATTGGATATAAATACCGAAGCGTGGGATGGTACTAATCCGCTTTCAATATATATAATGGTTTATCCTTTTTATTAGTGTTTATGAAGAAATATAAATGGCCAAGATCTTCCCTTTAGAACCATCGGTCTATATGTTACCATTACTGATATATATTCTTTTAATGTCGTCTATGTGTTACCATTACTGAAATATATTCTTTTATTGTCCATATTCATTTTCCTTCTTTAGATATTTCATCATTGCTTCATACTTCCTTAAAATTCAAGCATTTTCATAATTAATTAAGCTTTCATGTTTTTCTTTCATTCTTTCATATTACATGTTTACAATCTATTTATTTATATAAACCTCATTTCCATGCCATATTGCCTTAAACATTTCTCAAAAACAAGATAAAACAAATTATGGTAGAATAAAAATATAAATCTCATTTCAAAATTCTTTTATTAACCTAATATCACAGCAACTTCACGCAAAGTGAAAGATAAAAAAAATATATAAATATATAAAAAAATCATGAGATACGAAATTAAATGAACATAAATGTTATGGAAGACAACTTACATTTTAATATCACATTTATAATATCACATCAAAGTTTCTACCATCGGAAAGACAGTGGGGTAGAACTGGAGACTTTGTGACAAAGTTAACTGAAGACAATAAAAATACATAGTATTGGTTACCTATGGGTAAGTTAAGTAGTAAAGTTGTGACCTACGATCAAAAATCAAATGCGTTATACAATTACTAAGGCACATACGAAGAATAATCACAGCTTTGAATAACAACAATATACAGGATTGTTTACAGTGCATTGTCAATGCATACAAAAAGGGAATTATTATGAAAAATACAATATAAAAATATACATCACAGACTGATACAACAATCACAAGAGTATCACAGTGATGTGGGGGAAGGGGGGGGGGGAGGGATATGGAGACTTCGTTCGCTAAGGGCTAAACCCCTACACCGGCAATACCGAGTGGGAGCTGCCTCACCCTCGAGTGGTATCTACATGAGACTACTGCTACTACTGCTGCGTCTAGTGTTTCCATCTACCGGCGCCCTTGAGGGGAAGATGAACACGTCCCAAGGCTCTGGTGTTCTGGCGGGGGGGTCTTCCTCCAAAGGCAAGGCGATCATGGCGGCGATGTCGTTGAAGCTGAAGGACGAGGTCTCACATAGGGGAGGGGTGGGCGGTGGCGTCAGGAGGAGGTCGGTCTCAACGTGCTCCAGGAAGACGGGCGAAGTGGCAGCAGCGGCGTCAGAGGCGCCGGCTTCGGCTTCCCGCGCCTCGTTGAGGGCGTTGTCGTTCATCTCGTTGTGGAGGACGAGTCTGTCGAAGTGAGTGACGCGGCTGCTGCCGCCGGCGGCGTAGAGTTCCTCCAGCTCGTTCCAGTGCTTGTTGAGGTCGATGCGGGCGGAGCTGGAGCGCTTCCGAGGGAGCAGCGGCTTCATGATCCTGACGAAGCGGCGGCGTCGCCGGCCTCCCAGGAGATCGCTAATGCTGCTGTTGTTGCTTGCTTGCACGCACATGCTGATGGGCGGTGGCTAGTGGCAGCGGCGGCGGCGTGTGCGTGGTGGAGGCAGGACGTGACGTGCGAGGAGGGGCGCCGAGGTTGATATGGTCTGGTTGAAATTTTCGGTCCACGAGCCTTATATACCTCTCGTGCCCGCCACATGCCAGGTGTGTGCCGAGCTCGTGCCGCCCACTCGCTGTCGTCGGCCGAAATTTACTCGGAAATAAATTTAATTCAGAAATATTTACAGACACAGGATAGATTAATTTACCTGATTATTTTATTTTAATGTCCACTCTTATTTCTAACCGAGAATACAACACAAATCACTCCATAGTTCTTTAATAAAAGTGAACGTTCGAAATGTACCGCTTGAGCATCCTCTGGTTCGGGAGATGTGTGACGTCACAGTAAGCGCCCAGATACGAGAAAGCATCACATAGCTAGACTACTTCACGTGTTATTTACTTTATCGACACAATTTAGCAAAACACTAGACTCTAAAATCACAGATATTCATAAGGACAAGATGCTATCAACGACAAACTATCGTTACAAATAAATTAAAACGGTAAATAAGCCCGTTAACGATGTCTACTCGGAGTTGAGTCCGAATCGCTGACCGTCTTGTGCCATGGTAACACATAAGCGAACCTACTGAGTCTCGAATAAGTCTAAACCGTGGGAATGCAGCCGGCAGTAGTTTTGGCGCGAAACCTGTCCCTACTGAAAACGCTCGTACAACATATGTTAAACGGCTGTCAAACACAAGCCCCTGTCAACTTTACGCAAGCTTTATGCAGGCCATATCTCAAGGAATTTACGTGGCCCTTAATCTTTAGAGTACCTCGTGTCAGTTTAAAAAAATAAAGTTTTATTAGCCTAAAGGTCGAGAACTTTGATGAAATGTTCAGTTGATAATTTAGATGTTTGCCAAGGAAATTACTGATCTGATATAAAACACGCAGTCTATTAAGGTAATTAAAAATATTTCAACATGTTATCTGAACCTGAAGGCAAAATGCAATACAAATCTATAACATTGCATTCTGAAAACTGTTCACTATAAAGACAAAACCACCTGTACTCAATAACAATAAAAATAAGTTACATGAACCACGGTTAACTAGAACCATTACATTAAGAATGATTGCAGAGATGAAACATGCAATCTGGGACAACGTAAATAATTATTAATGATACTTCAGAACCTATGAGATGATTCACGAGAGAGAGAGAGAGAGAGAGAGAGAGAGAGAGAGAGAGAGAGAGCAACACGTGCACAAGGCGAGCTTTGTTGGGTGGCGCGCGGGAAGCCGCGTGATGATGACACGATGCGCGACAATGTGTAGGTGACTAGGCCGAAGTTTCCCTCGAAAGTGGGAATAATCAGTTTGATATCACTACAAGATTTAATATGTTCTATTTCTTGAAATGGAAGCAACACACATACAGACTCTCTCTCTCTCCTCTCTCTCTATCTCTCTCTCTCTCTCTCTGGTTAGACACACCTGTAGTTAGAGCGGTTGCCAGGTTTATCTAGCGATGGGTCTAAGCTTTCACTCAATGATTAATAATAATAATGATAACCTGGGTTTCATATACTGTGCTAAACCGGAACTGGCATTAACGTAGACTTCATCAACTACTACTACTACTGCTGTTAATAATAATAATAATAATAATAATAATAATAATAATAATAATAATAATAATGAAATCTACAACTCGCAGGTGGGGGAATTTAGTACAAACAAACATGAATCTATTCACAATTTTTCCCCCATCTAATAAAGGGAACGGTCTGTATATAGGGTTATATGGGCGTATCAGGTTGTTAGACGAGAGAGAGAGAGAGAGAGAGAGAGAGAGAGAGAGAGAGAGAGAGAGAGACGTCTCCGGTGACTAGATTGAGCACATCTTTTCCATCTCGACAAAAGGAAGGGAAAATCATTGGGAGGAGACACCTGATCTCTTGCGCTTATCGTTATTAGTTTGAGGGAAGGAAATTGGGAGGAAGGAGGAGGGGGGGGGGAGGGGGGGAGGAGGGTTCGAAGCCTTTTTTTATACCCTAAATGGGGTTGAGGGAAACCTGAAGAAGCTTTTGCCCAAAAGTGGGTGAAGGCTCCTCCAACCAACGGCTGTTTCTGCCCAACGCACTTGTTAGCGTCTTAAACAAAGTCATATTATACATTGCGAATTCAGAAGAGCAATTATAAAAGGTTTATGGGACCATTTTTTTTTTTCTTTTTTACTGTTTCTTGACGTAAAACATCAAATTCTAAAAGGGACAGATATCGAAATGGCTAACTTTCAAATCAAGTCACACGCATTTCCAATTCATAAAAGCAGTCCTAATCATATTTACAGGGAAACCTTTCTGGTTTTTTTTTTTTGTTCTGGTGTTAAATATCAAAATCAAATCATAAATACAGTTCTAATCATATTTATAGGGATACCCCTTTTTTTTGTTTTAATATATATTTTCTGAGGTTAAATATCAAAATCAAAAGAGCATCTTCCTAAATCTCTAACTCTTCAATAAATTTGTACTTTGAGTTCTGCTCAGCAACTCATAATAGCGATTTTAAAAACAAAGATTCACCTTTTTTTTTTTGTTCATTGTTTCTTGACGTGAGATATCGAAATCTAAGATTAGCCAGCAAAAAATCCATCTTTTAAACATGGCTTACTTCGATTTCTGGCCAACACTGACCAATCTACAAAAGTACATACAAAACAGAACGGTTATAATTACCCTCATCTTGACTAGACAACTGCATTACGTATCGCCGCCACTGTGAACTGTAAATTGCGCTGCAGTTCACACTTACAGTTCATTATTAAGAAAAGGGAGGAACCGGGAATCTACGTGAAATTTCGGCAGACGTTTTATATAAGAATTCTCCACTACATTGAATTTAAAGGCCGAAAATATTATATATGGTCTGTTCTTAATTAAGATGCCATTCTACAAAAAAAGAAATATTCACAAACAAAAGGAAAATTCGAAAATCAAGCGCAATAACATGATAAAAAAAAAATACAGAACAATTTGTAAATACTTGAATTGACCCCCCCTAAAAAAAAATCACGCGCAAATACGACTATACAAGCGATCAATAAAATTTAGGTAGAAGCAAAAATACGGAAAACACAATGCAAAAAAAATTGAAGCTTATATATATATATATATTCTATATATATATATATATATATATATATATATATATATATATATATATATATATTAAGCTGAATCTTATCATTTTCTTGAGCTTGGACAAATATGAAATACGTGAACAGGTAGTACACTTGACCGCCCCCCACAAAAAGCAGGTGATCTATACACAGTACATGCATTTCAAAGTCATCGTAGAACTCCGGGGGGGGGGGGGGATAAAAAACAAAAAATTGCCGCCTAAAAACAGTTTGCTGACTCATCCTCTGCAACAGATGGCCACAAGATACACAAACAGGAAAAAAAGGAGAGAGAGAGAGAGAGAGAGAGAGAGAGAGAGAGAGAGAGAGAGAGAGATTGCCCATCCGTGAAGAAACAAGATCATACGTGAAAAAGAGAGATAATTTGGCCGGGTCAGGCTGAGTGTGTTAAACGTGTCTGAACGTTCTGGAACAAAGACAATGTCATCATACACGTCTACAATGACGTCATTTGAAACTTGTATGCATAATGACGTCGGTTAACTCCTGTAAGTATGATATACGTAGACTACCATGAATTATTCAGTACCATCAGTTTCATAACTATTCTTCTTTCCTTTCTTTTTTTTTTTTTGCTATAAAAACAAAACAAATAAATCGTATTTGTTAGTAATTAAGCACTGAATTACTTTAAAAATATACTTATAATATATAATTAGCAGATCAGTTACTGCATCATTAGAGAAAAACTGAAAATATAATTGAGGAGCATTTTATTAAATCAGTAACGTAATATAATTCATTATTATTTACGATAACCATTTGTAATAAAAAAATTGCTAGACTAAAATGCATCGGAATATTACACCAAACCAACTTCACAAGTACCTACATATATAGAAAAAAAAAATTCCTGATAATCAAGGTCATTGCAGTACAAGCTTTTTATTTTATCTTTTTTTAGACAATATATACAATATTTTTACAATTTTTAATAGCATTGCAAACAGAATTTTATCAGAGTTGACTTGATTTGCAAAGAATTAACAAATATAAAACCTTAAATATTTCTAGAGTGTACGTTTTACAAATAATCAATGTACTTCAATGTTAATATTTTTCTATAGTTATCCATATAAGATTTTACAAGCTGAGTGAAAAAATATTGTTGAATTTACATAAAAAACGTACTCGCAGGAAACAATAAATCAAAATACCACTTATACAACAAACAATAGAGATTTTCCAACATGAAACTGAGGTTAGTTTATAAGATCACTTCAACCGCAAAGCGTCATTGAAATCTCTGGTTAACAGCGTGAGCGAGACAGTTCTCAAAACCCGGAGGGAATGTTCACAGATACAAGATAACTATCAAAATTTGGACCAACTGCTCAACTATCTAGGATCATGACAAGCTCACGAAAATAACTCATTAAAAAAAAAATTCTATGAATTGTCATGAACCTTAGGTCTGTCTTTACATCAGCATCTGATATCAGTGATCACTTCAAGCAGAAAGAGAGAGAGAGAGAGAGAGAGAGAGAGAGAGAGAGAGAGAGAGAGAGAGAGAGAGAGAAATCATCAACCAACTATGATGTCTTCATGAATGAGTCTAGTTGAAATTAGGACAGGGCAATGTAAAATAATTCAATGTATGTATAATAATAATAATAATAATAATAATAATAATAATAATAATAATAATAATAATAATATCTATGCAACGAGAGCCAATAATTCATGATAGATGTAATGGCTACTTTGTCTTACGTATCGAGAAACGTTTCAAGCCGATATAAAACTATTATTATTTCACAGTACATGACCAGTTTTAATATTGAAAATGTTAACAAATGTATAGCTCAGAGAGAGAGAGAGAGAGAGAGAGAGATGAGAGAGAGAGAGAGAGAGAGAGAACGCCTCATGATTTCTTGGCCCAATTTGCCTCCCTTTGTGTGATGGAAGAAACACACGAACATAATTTTAATAAAAGGGGTCCGGTCCTTTCTCCCCTCCCACATAAAAAAAATGGGAAAGGGTAAGGAGGATGGGAGGGGCGGGTGGAGGGGGGGGGGGGACGGTTCCAGCCATCCAAAGCCCGGACAAAAGGAGGTCTAAAGAAGACGCAAGGGAGCGTAGGTGGCCCACGAGGAAAAAAGAAAACAAGGAAAAAAATTCTCAAATAAAAAAAAACTGGAATATATCTCGAGGCTGGCCTGGACACGCTTCGCTCCTGGAACCACTTCGTCCCACACTTTATTCCGCGCAATCCCATCTCCTCGGCCCGTAATTGCTATTTGGTTTGGTCTGGAGTAAGTGATTGTACTAGAAGGCTTGCTGGAATGACTGCCCAGATCTGCGGAATGATAGCAAAAGGGGATGGGGGGCGGAGGCCAACCTGCCTAATCTATTCGGGATCTCCCTCCAAAAGACCATACTTTTCCACACCTTCCATCAACGGACGGAAAGCAAAACAGATTCCCGAGTAATGGAATATTATTCACTGATCCGCCACCCCCCCCCCCACCCCCAACGCCCCTTCCCCCACAAAACCAGCTAAATTGCTACCTAAACTACGATGCAGGAAACTAGACAAGCAACGAGAGTAGCTAAACTCTCAGACGAACGTGCTTAAGGCTCGACCCACCACTTGGAAGGTAGCAAATTTCCCTACCTCCGTCGAAAGTACACAGGCAAGGAAAAACGATCCCTTAACGACATACTCTCCCTACATGCACAAGAAATCGTCCCAAGCAATCACCTCAAGCTATCAACTCCTTTCCGATGCTATCTTATCTCAAACGACTCCTTTCGGTTTCCGGTTATCTGAATAATTAATAATTGAAGAAGAGAGAGAGAGAGAGAGAGAGAGAGAGAGAGATAAGAGTGTAAGGGGAAAATAATCCCTTTAACAACATGCTATCATTACGTGCATAAACATTCAACGCTCGCCTGATGACATCCCACTGCTTCATACTTCTCTGATTGCTGGTTAGCTGCGAGAGATCAATAATATGGTTATAAAATCAAGATGGCTAAAATGGTTCACTTCCTCAGGTGAAATGATACTTAACGACGTCCTCTCTACAGCTGAATAAGCAATGACCCCTTTTTTCGTCGAAGGTATCTCGGCGTCTATTGCGTTGTTTTTTTGGCTTTACTTCAGGGTATCTGGACGATCAGCGATTGACGATAAGAAGCTGGGGTTCGATCGTATGGAAAAATTAGCTTTGAAAATAACATACTTTCCCCAGATGCTAGACTACTCTCCTGATGACACCTTACCCTGTCACTCAATTTTGAATTGGTCTCTGTTTTCATAACTGATTAAGCAATACACGATGGAAGCCAATGGACCAAAAGCATTTAGGGAAATCGATCTGTTAACCACTTAATACCTCCAGGTAAATAAGTGATCGAAGTCCTATTTATACTTCCTTCTGTTTATCTTCAAGTAATCGAGAAGTCCCAAGAAAGAGGTGTCTTAGACTCACAGCTGATACTCGGAATAATCTGTCGACAGCAATTCATGATTAAGGGCTGATATAATCGTCTGTAACACTGGCATATCGCTTCTTTTCATTACCACAGTCGAGGTTTTTTTAATATTAAATTTGTAATTGTTCATAAAATTATAAATGTATTTAAAAAATACATACTGTAGTGAGACATCACTACATCAACTGGATTGTCAGCAATTGTCAAGTGAATTCATAATATTCAATTCATGATGTATGAATATATGTATTGTGTATGTACGCATGACACCACAAATTAATGGTTTGGAAATCATATCACGACCAACGTATAACAAAGCAATCAAAAACTTTAATTGAACCATCGGTGGTTTATGACTTAAAAAAATTAATTTCTTCAACGGATGTCATGAAATATAATTATATTTGTAAGCCATGTGTGTCGTGAGGTTGTCTATTTCACCATCAATTAACTGTCAATGACTTCACTGGAAAATCATATCTTAATCTTTTAAACAGTGTGGGTACATTCACTGAAAAAATTATGTAGTTTTATCTTTCCTACTGTGTGGGTACACTCACTGAAAAATATAATTTTATCTTTCCTATAGTGTGGGTATCAACAGAAAAAATGATGTACTTTTATCTTTTCTACAGTGTTGGTAGATCCACAGAAAAATAAAATTATATATCCTTCCTGCAATGTGGGTACACTCACAGAAAAATATGATGGTCTTTTATCCTCCCTACGAGTGTGGGTATGCTCATAAACACTCACAGAAAGCACTATACTTATGCTACCACATACCTCAAAATAATGCCCATGATCAAACGTCAGCCTTCCGCTGAAACAGTCAGAAAGAGGCTCTGATGAACGTGCCCTGAAAACCTCCAATGAGGACGCGTTCTCTAATCCTCCACATTATTGATTTTTGGGGAAGCATTGCCCCTAGGGCGCGGCTCCTTGGCTGGGACGCCACAAGAGAGAGTGAGAGGGCGTGATCTTATCGGTGATTCAATCCCGTCCTGCCCTTCAATCAGAAGGATATTCCTCGCTACAGTTCCTACTGCAGGTCCTGCAGCAATTTCACCAGTTCATGTAATCTTGTCTCCAGGTGCTGTAATGTTTACATTTAGTTCGGCGTTCACACGCTTGCTAGGTAACCACCACCCTACCCACAACCTTCCACCATCCACCCACCAACCCCGGGATCCAACTCTACCTTCGTTTACGCCCAGGAGGCAGGGCCTCCGTACCAAGGTGCCCCCAGGTCAGGTTGCACTTTGTACCCCGGGGGTGTTGCCCAAGTACTCCGGCAGCAAAATTACGCTCTGAGCCTGAAGGCGTTCTTTGTTACGAAGCTGACGCTGAACATCGCGATCTCTCTCTCCTCTCTCTCTCTCTCTCTCTCTCTCTCTCTCCTATGGGTGCCGTTCTTCCATAGTGTGACAATAGTGAATTTACACGATTCTAACAATTTCACTTATTAAAAATTCACTTGACCACAAAAAAAAAAAAAAAAAAAAACGCAGAATCAAGCATTCAACATCACCCTAATGGTCATCGCTAAAATTTACAATGATGATAATAATAATACTTATAATTCCTATTATTATTCCTTCATACTTGAACACTTCATTCGCCAGTCGAGCTTCAGTAATTCCACACGCGGACACCGTGTAACAGGTATTTCACGGTAGGTGATAGCAATCATTCCCACGTCACAGAAAAAAGGAGAAGAGTTGAAAGCGAATGGGGGAAACCTATTTTGAATAGAAACCAACGTGACGAGGAAAATAATTCTACTATGGATGTTGGAAAACGTTAAGTGGTTGATTTCCTTCAGTCTATAGAAGAAAATGCGACTGAGAAGTTAGAATGAATGAATATGGCGACTCAAAACTTACGCGAAGCAAGGAAGCTGACGAGAGCTTAAAAAAAACAAAATAACAAAAAACTAGGAGGATGAGACTTCAAGAAAACAAACCTTTTATTTTACATCATAAAAGTAAAGAACAGGACTGAACGGAAATACAAGAATAGAAGGTGGCAATCTGTATAAATATGCTTACAGAGTATATGCGAAGTAAGAGGTTGAAAGACTGGGACATGTTCAGTGAAACTACAGGATCTGAGTACTTTGAGAGAGTTTGCTCATATAGAGAAAATGGAAGGTAATATTTTGAGAAAGAGTAATCTAGTAGTAGGTGTGGAAAAGGTGTTGGAAGGTGAGGGCCTGAGTTTACATGAAAAACTTAGCGTGCAAAATGGAAGAGAGTGGCGCAGTGTGTAGGTAAGATCTAAACACTGCTGATCAGTTGTATGTACGTTTGTGAAGTTCCTAAGGTTGCGGTATTTTTTTTGTTTTTTTTAATTCAGTTTATTCAAAAAAATGAATGATTTGGCGGTTGATGGGTACTATAATAAAATAATAAATATAATATATATATATATATATATATATATATATATATATATAACTATAATATATATACACGCACACACACACAAGCATAACCGGTACTCTGGGATCCGGTTATTAATCTCACGTTCCCTAAGGCTGCAACCCGCACAATCGACTTAATAATCAGGTATACATACACACACACACACACACACATATATATATATATATATATATAATATATATATAATATATATATATATATATATATATCTAGAATGTGTGTTACATACATAAACATGAGTACAAAAGCAGCTGATCTTTGAAAGAATATATTGACAATTGCATGGACGAAGTGAATAATTAAATGATACATTAAAACATGAAAATAAAGGGGTGATACAGACACTTATGCTAAAGGTATTTGTGTCACACTTCAAGCACCGCAAAAATAAATAAATAAACAAATAAATAAATAAACAAATAAATAAATAAATAAATATAAAAAGCTAAAAAGGCAACGAAATATTTGCATCAATAATTTTTAAAAAATTGATAAAATATATTTGTTCTGTAAGGACGACATTATTAGCGAGAGAAAAGCCTAATTCAATGAGAAAACTAAAAAATAAATAAATTAATTAATAAATAAAAACTTGCTAGGATCAATGAAAAAGATCTCTATATTATGCAACAGATTTCACGAAAGACAAACACTGAAAATTGTAAATCTACATAATACTATACGAATAATGTCGGTCAAGACTTCGTCAGTACATGAAATCGACTGTCTACTTTAGAGCCACGAAAAAATCAACGCCTTTACATACAATCCAAATCAAATTCGTTCCAGCTCACTTTCTGGGGGGAAAATAACAAATGAAAATACGTATAGATAGACACTGCTAAACTCAAGATACCAGAAACGGTGAAGCTTAACGTCGGCCAAGGTAGTAAAATTGTATTCTCCCCCCACCCCCCCGGTGGGGGTCACAAAAACTCCCCATAAACAATGCTGGCGTGCATTAGCGGGGACGGCCAGCCACAGGTGAGAAGGTGAGATCGTGACAATCACACCTGGCGTTTTCTGACAACTAGTAAATGCTGCTGCTACTACTACTGATGCTGCTGTTAGTAGTAGTCATGGGCGCCCGCAACGTATTTTCCAAGAGGGGGCAAATTTTACATATATAGGTTATAGTGTATATATATATATATATATATATATATATATATATATATATATATATATATATATATATATATATATATATATAATAATATTAAAAATATGCAGTGAATGCGATGCCAATAATTTAGGTGAAGCAAGATGCGACAAAGAAAAAAAATACAATGTTACATTGACTTTTTTTTTTGAATAGTTCCATAGTACTGTTCAGCTGAATTCAAATATATACTGTATACAAATATTATATAATTATATATACTGTATGTACTGTATTGATATTATATACTATAAATATATACTGTATATAATGTATGCAAATATCAAACAATACACAATGACACCTTAATTTGCTTAAACTGAAAGAATATATTGTAAAATGGAAGGAAAACAAAGTGAAGTAGTTAAGTGTAATAAATGTAATATATAGGATATAAATCATTTTGTCGATCGGGGGTGGGGGGGAGATGCCCCTTCATGCCCCTATGTGCTGGCGCCCATGTTAGTAGTTCTACCACGACTGCTGGTGGTGGTGCTGCTTTGTCGTCGATCCCAAAGAAGGAGAGAAGGAAAAAGCACATCAAATGAGCCTGAAATGGTATAATAGCTGGTTTAATAGCAGCAGTAAAGCATTAGGCATCAGGGTACATTTTTCCACGTTCGGGAGTCACAGAATTCAACAGGATACCTAAATATTTAACCATAATCTCCACTAGTTTCTGAAGTCAATGTTTAAAAAGCATAAATATATACAGACTTGTTACTACTGACATAATATTCCTAACTCTTAGGTAGATTCCGACGTGGGAAAAAGCATTCCCTAGACCTTGGGGGAATGCATTCAACTGCTTTCAACTCGACCTGACCTACAGAGAAAACTTACAAAGCGGAGATAATTGGTGCATACACCATGCAACGTAATTCATTAATATATATGGCTCTCCAGCCACATTGTAATCCACTGTCGATTTCTATAACCGTCGTGTCGTCATCAAGAGCGCTAAACCTCTTCTTTTACAGGGATTTGTGACCATCGGGAAAAGACAAGCGAAGATATGATTACGAACAGTTAAAAGGTCACGGAAAAACAAGATGTTGAGTCAGCCTCTCCGGAGCAGATGCAAAGTTACTGCTAAAGGAGTCATTTCAAGTGTATTTGCAGCAAACCGCGGGGTGCTACACGGACATAATTTGTCACCCTTGCAGTTTGTTCTTTTCATAGGTATTATAATGAATAAATTGGCTGGACAATTAGACTGGAGTGAATAGAGAAACTAGATAGAATAAGGATTATGTAGATGATGCTGTCTTTATCAATATAACGCCCAAAAGATTTGCAAAGCTTATTTGATAGAACATATCATATACCCGGAGATGAGGCTTGAGACAATCTAAGAAAAATAGCAATAATTAGGACATAAAATGAAATCACAAAAGCAGAGAAAGAAAAAAAAAGGCAAATAAAAGAAAGTAATATTATACATTAGTCGAATACGATCTGTATTATTTTATGTATTATTTTACAGACACAGATGACGTTATGGCAGTGGTACTACATCTAGAAGATTTCGCTGACATCTGTCCACCCGAAAACAAAACAACCATAGCTGCCGAAATCAAGTTTCGTTAATGAAGCACCATCACTCCGCCCCCCCCCCCCCCCACCCCTTCGTCACTCCTCTATCCTTCCTTCCTTCATGCAGGCTGCGGCACCAACCCTTTCCCCTCAATCTGTTCCTTAACCATGGTCGATCGAACCGTCGCCCCTCTCTCCTTAGCATTTCGCCGAAATCCTTAGCAGGACGAACCACAGCTGCTTGTCTAATCTGTCATCATTTTTGTTAGCTAGAGGCCACAGAGAAGAGGCCGATGTTTTGGAGGCGAAGTGACTATGGAGGGCCTCGGGCCATGAAGAGTGCCTCCTCTGCCTGCGATTTAGGAGAGAGAGAGAGAGAGAGAGAGAGAGAAGAGACTTAATCTAACTTCAGCTAACTGGTGCACGAGTTGGTCTTCGATGAGTGACTGCATTTCAGAGAGAGAGAGAGAGGAGAGAGAGAGAGAGAGAGAGAGAGAATGATTTAATTTCAGCTGACTGGTGCACGGGTTAGTCTTCGAAAACACTATTAGAGAGGAGAGAGAGAGAGAGAGAGAGAGAGAGAGAGAGAGAGAGATTGATCTAATTTCAGGTAACTAAGAAAATAGTTGGTCTTCGAAGTGACTTCAATTCTGTGTGTGTGTTTGTGTGGAGTGGAGAGAGGAGAGAGAGAGAGAGAGAGAGAGAGAGAGAGCTCGTGTACTGGACAACACGGCTTACTTAATCAGATGGAAATCCCTTGAGGATGAAAGGACTACGATTATGGGGTGAGCAAAATTTGTTTACAGGTACCTGGTGACATGAGAGAGAGAGAGAGAGAGAGAGAATAATAAAATCTATCTATGCAAATGAAAAACGTTCAAGATCTACCACAATAATGCCACATACTTCCTAATTTTATTTCGCTTTATCTTTTTTCTTTACAATATTTCTGGAAGCGGAAAGGATCCAGTTACCGATGCAAACATTATCTTACCTTCATGAACACTGGAAAACCGGAATGAGAATAATTCCATTTCAGTTAAAATCGTTTTTTTACAAGAGAATGTCTATGAAGAAATTAGACTGAAGGCATTTCTCCATAACATTAAAAAAAAATTGATTCATAATGGTTTTAAAATAGTATATTTGTCACTTCAAACTCCTAAACATGCATTTGCCTAATTAAAACAACTGCGTTCCTAATGTAGTTAACGATTACTCCAACTTAATAATCTATACATACACACATATCCAAATACAATAAATATATAAAGAATATATTTACATCATATTATATATATATATATATATATATATATATAACTATATATCTATATATATCTATATATAGATATATTTATATATACGTATATATATATATTATATAATAGATATATATATATATAATAATATTTATATATATATTATATATGTATGTATTTGTGAGATTTGCCACAATACACACATATATAGTACTTTATATATACTACATATTTACGTATACATTGTGCACATGTTTGTACATGTATATACGAAGTAAGATCAATTACTCATACGCACGCACAAAAAAAAAAAAAAAAAAAAAAACCGAGGACATCCAATGGAGGAGGCACTATACGCAAAAGTCGTGACGAGGTCACCTGTCTTCTACCTGTCAGCTTTGCGTCATTTGCTACTAACGTCCCGGAGAATTCCGTACAGGTAAAAAAAATTAAAAAAATAAAAAAATAAAAAATAAACAAAGTAGCAAATGGTAAAAAATAGAGAGGGGGTTTAAGTTTTTACTGTTGTATTGAGAAGATATTTACAGTTTTCACCTTCTGTCAGTTTCGATATAGGAGTTTGACAGCTTTTTATTTATTTTTTTTTTGGGGGTGAATTTTATTGTGTGGTTCTATTGAATAAATAATTAATATTGCGGTCCTGATTAAGTTAATTCAGAATCAACACCGTGAGCGGGTAAGTTACCTAAGCATATATATATATATATATATATATATATATATATATATATATATATATATATATATATATATATATATATATATATAATATATATATATATATTATATCTATATATATATATATATATATATATATATATATATATATATATATATATATATATATGTATGTATGTATAAACTACAAAATCTCCCACTGTACAGAAATTGGTATCACACAAAAATCACTTCAAGGATTTAACGGAAGTATTACACAATGAATATAACCGATACGAAATCCGCCGGTAATCAAACAAATCTATTCTCGCACGCCACGTTAATCCGATTGGATTAAAACCAGTTTAATCCCTTGGAAGTGGGGCAGGCCTCTTTTCGGGGACCCACCCTTAAAACTCCATGATATAATACTCCTCACAGTTCCGAATTAATATCGGTGAAAGATGAACGTCAGGTGTGATTACCAAACCCGTCATTAAGGACTTTTTTGTGCCATTTTTTCATTCAGGCGGATGAGAGAGACTGCGCAAATTACTCACCCCCCCTCCCTCACCCCTCCCAACCCCACCGCTGCCAATAGCAATCACATAACGACTAATCACGTAATTAGAAGTCACGACCTCCCGTCGCTAATTGGCTGCAATCGCGTTATTCGTCTGTGAACGCAATATATTAGAGAGAATGAAATTCGGCCCTAATAACCCACCCTTGTGGACGCCACCCACCCATCCCTTACCACTTCGCTTTGTTTACTCAACTTCCGCAGAGCGATTTTCGCCGTTTCCTAACCCTGAATTAACATCATTTACATGCAACGCGCAATTATTTTATTACCTTCATAATTCCCGGTCATGAGAACGCGATATCAACGCTCAGGAAATATGAATTCACCTGACCTCGCAATTTGGTTCTCGAGTCTAATTTATCTCTCCCATACAGATTATATACTTACATGGAGTTCTCTCTCACGCCCACAATTTCCTGCTTAGTTCTGAATAACTTTCACTATTAATTTGGATAATGATGTGGAGACGGAGAGGGGATAAAAATAAAAATACTTTAAACTAAGTTCGGACAAAGGGAGGAGAGGGGATGGAAATGTTGTGAACTGTATGTGTTGATCTCTGCCTCGTATTGGACGAAAGTCTGGCAAACTTACAAAATTGAATATTTAGCCACAGATATCTCCTAATATAGAATTCACTGCACCTAGGGAATAAAACTTACACCGAAGGGGAATTATGCACGATTACCTAGGACTCGAACCTGTTCCTTTATGCAAAAGACACATTTTTTTAAAGATACAGAATCTAAACATATACCTATACGGTTTTCATATACGCAGAATCGTCTGAACAATACCGGTATAGTTATTCGCAAAAAAAGTCTGAACACATCTTGTCCAGCGTTCGTGAGATACAGTATTATGATACACAGATCCTGTATGGTAAGACATATATTAATGCTCACACAGAGGCATAATAGACATAACTCAAACATAATTCAGTTATATAAAAGAGACAAATCCAATGCTATGAGATAAGGACAGGTTTTTAAAAATTGAAATAATAAGAAAATACAACCTTTTTCCAATTTCAGATAAAAAGAGTTACTTCTCGGAAGAATATAAACCATTAAAAACAATATTTAATGACAGGGGACACTAAACATTAGAGAGAGAGAGAGAGAGAGAGAGAGAGAGAGAGAGAGAGAGAGAGAGAGAGAAAACTGGTGTACAGTTTTTCAGTTCTTTCAATTGTAAGCTCACATTGAGCTTTAAGTTAATTATTAAAAGAATAAAATTTACATAATCATATCACTGGAATTAATTTGGGTCTACAAGTCGAAAGTTATCAAGTCTTAAAGAAGAATAATTACGGAATAAGTAGAAACAAATAACGCTAATTACGTAAAAAATTACGGACGGCCCCTTGGAATAAAAGGATGACCTTGAATACTCCTTTTCAAGGTCACCAGCGTCACGTGTCTTTGTTGTCGTCCTCCAAATGATTTTGTATCTGAAATGTGAACCCTTGACAACAAAATATTATTTTTATTTTTTAGACGTTGGGGACGAAACTTGTTTAATACCCACTGTAAACTAGAATGTGGAAATAGAGGCAATAGTCTTGTTCTCCTACTTATTATTATTATTATTATTATTATTATTATTATTATTATTATTATTATTATTATTACTATCACTGAGCTCAGGGTACGCTACTTGCTTCACGCCCACTGAGTAAAGGTATTATTATTATTATTATTATTATTATTATTATTTTTTTGCTCTATCACAGTCCTCCAATTCGACTGGGTGGTATTATAGTGTGGGGTTCCGGGTTGCATCCTGCCTCCTTAGGAGTCCATCACTCTTCTTACTATGGTGTGCCGTTTCTAGGATCACACTCTTCTGCATGAGTCCTGGAGCTACTTCAGCCTCTAGTTTTTCTAGATTCCTTTTTCAGGGATCTTGGGATCGTGCCTAGTGCTCCTATGATTATGGGTACGATTTCCACTGGCATATCCCATATCCTTCTTATTTCTATTTTCAGATCTTGATACTTATCCATTTTTTCCCTCTCTTTCTCTTCAACTCTGGTGTCCCATGGTATTGCGATATCAATGAGTGATACTTTCTTCTTGACTTGTCAATCAACGTCACGTCTGGTCTGTTTTGCACGTATCACCCTATCCGTTCTGATACCATAGTCCCCAGAGGATCTTTGCCTGATCGTTTTTCCTATCACTCCCTCAGGTTGGTGCTCGTACCACTTATTACTGCAAGGTAGCTGATGTTTCTGGCACAGGCTCCAGTGAGGGCTTTTGCCACTGAATCATGCCTCTTTTTGTACTGGTTCTGTGCAAGTGCCGGGCATTCACTTGCTATGTTGGTTTATGGTTTCATTTTTCGTATTGCACTTCCTACATATGGGAGAGATGTTATTTCCGTCTATCGTACTTTGAACATATCTGGTTCTTAGGGCCTGATCTTGTGCCGCTGTTATCATTCCTTCAGTTTTTATTATTATTATTATTATTATTATTCTTTCCATAACCGAACTCTTCGACTAGCCAAAACACCAATGAGCGGTCTTTAATAACATTACACCTCAAAACCCAGAGCCACTTCAAGTGAATTCACTCCAGTATCTCGGCCATCTAAAACCCGCGTTTTTAATTAGACCACATTCCCGAGCGTAAAGCCGCCTTCCCGACGTATGCAAATGAACTAGCAGCAAGTGTTTCGCGTCAATAGGAATATGCTACCGCTTCAGCAAAGGGAGCGACCATGTACGAGATAATTGACCCACAGGCAATTCAATGAGGCTCACTGGCGTCCTGCTAGGATAACTGCTGGGTCTGACGACGCTCCGAAAAGGATGAGAGAGAGAGAGAGAGAGAGTATCCCGGCTTTCGGAGAATTAATAGTATATATATATATATATATATATATATATATATATATATATATATATATATATATATATATATATATATATATATATATATATATTCGCTCTACTACGGAATTAATATCTTTTCATATATGCTTAACCGATGGGGAATTTTTCGGCGATAAGAGATTTGTCGGCTCCTGGCTCGAACCATCGAAACCAAATAAATCCAGGACGACAGTGAAGCTTTAACCCACATTACCACCACGTCCTGGATTTGTTTGGTTTCGATGGTTCGCGCCCGGGCGGCGACAAATCTCTTTACGCCGAAAAACAAAATTCCCCTTCGGTTAAGCATATATGAAAAATATATTAATTTCGAGGTAGAGCGAATTAAGATATTAAAGGACATTTGTAGCTCGATGTAATATATATATATATATATATATATATATATATATATATATATATATATATGTATATATATATATATATACGAGAGAGAGAGAGAGAGAGAGCTGCGTATCCAGCTTCTTTAAACTATTAACACAAAGGCGATGTGCTTGAAGAAGC
>NC_087212.1:5570301-5605301 GCF_015104395.2 Macrobrachium nipponense
CCTGCTTCTCTTTTATTAAGGGCCGATTCCATCATATGACTCTTGTACCGGCAGTTGCTGCTATAAATTACACGTGACATATTCCAGTTTATTCTATGGTTATGTTCATTTATATGATTGAAAATAGCCGAGTTCTGTTGTCCATACCTAACTGACCGTTTTGTGTTGTATTAATCTCTGGGGAAGTGATTTACCTGTAAATCCGATGTAAGATTGGTCACAGTCCTGGCATGGGATCTCATATACCCCACAGATTCTTTGGGCGATGTCTTTTGTTGGACGTTAATCAGGATTTGGCTAAGGTATTTGGGTAGGTAAATGCAAAAGGGTTGGATTTCCCAAGGGTGTGAGTTACTCTCTTAATCGTCTCCAGGTGGGGAATTTTTATTTTATTGTTGGGTGTGTCTCTGGTCTTGTCTTTAGGGGGTCGGTAGAAAATTACGCTTGCTTTTTGAATTGCTTTCTCAATTATATGGTCAGGATACTTTAAAGAATGAAAGTTGCTTGCGAATTAGTTCAAATTCTTTTTCCAGGAAATCTGGGAACAAATTCGTAAGGCTCTTAAGAATAGGTTGCTAGCTAGACCTATCTTGATAGTATTGTCATGATAGCTAAAGTAGTGAATATATGAAAGTGAGAACGTTGGTTTTCGTATATGGTAAATTTGTATTCTGTCGTGTCTCTGATTATTAAAACATCAAGAAAAGGAATTTTGTTGTCTGTTTCCCATTCAACTTTAAATTTGATGCTGGGCACTAATGCGTTTAATTTTGAGAGGAATTCATTAAAATTACCCCACTTATTATCCCAAAATGTTAGTATGTCATCCACGTATCTCATCCACAGCATGTTTTTTGGGTTTTTATTATTGCATTTATTACTGTAGTTTCAAAGTATTCCATGTACAGATTGGCTAAAATAGGACTAAAGGACTACCCATACTACACCCGAATTTTTGCTTGTAGAATGATTCCCCGAATGAAAATACGTTATTAGATGCACATAATTCAACTAACTTTATTATTTTGTCAAGTGCCAAAGGGAAATGATCTGAATAGGGGGATAATTTTTCCCTTAAAAACTGAAGAACGTCCTGTACTGGTACTTTTTGTGAATAGGGAGTCTACGTCAAGGCTTAAAAGTTTTTATGTGTGAAGTGGTATATGTGCTTCTCTGAATTTGTGACAAAAGTCTTCCGAATGTTTGATGTGACTGGGAGAAAAGTGCCTAAAAAAGGAGAAAGGAGGCCAGCTAACCATTTAGAATTTTGTAATTGAAAGCTCCGGCGCATGAAACGATGGGTCTGAATGGAAGATTGTCTTCAGACCCATCGTTTCATGCGCCGGAGCTTTCAATTACAAAATTTCTAAATGGTTAGCTGGCCTCCTTTCTCCTTTTTTAGGCACTTTTTCTCCCAGTCACATCAAACATTCGGAAGACTTTTGTCACAAATTCAGAGAAGCACATATACCACTTAACAACATAAAACTTTTAAGCCTTGACGTAGACTCCCTATTCACAAAAAGTACCAGTACAGGACGTTCTTCAGTTTTTAAGGGAAAAATTGTATCCCCCTATTCAGATCATTTCCCTTTGGCACTTGACAAAATAATAAAGTTAGTTGAATTATGTGCATCTAATAACGTATTTTCATTCGGGGAATCATTCTACAAGCAAAAATTCGGGTGTAGTATGGGTAGTCCTTTAAGTCCTATTTTAGCCAATCTGTACATGGAATACTTTGAAACTACAGTAATAAATGCAATAAAACCCAAAAACATGCTGTGGATGAGATACGTGGATGACATACTAACATTTTTGGGATAATAAGTGGGGTAATTTTAATGAATTCCTCTCAAAATTAAACGCATTAGTGCCCAGGATCAAATTTAAAGTTGATGGGAAACAGACAACAAAATTCCTTTTCTTGATGTTTTTTAATAATCAGAGACACGACAGAATACAAATTTACCATATACAGAAAACCAACGTTCTCACTTTCATATATTCACTACTTTAGCTATCATGACAATACTATCAAGATAGGTCTAGCTAGCAACCTATTCTTAAGAGCCTTACGAATTTGTTCCCCAGATTTCCTGGAAAAAGAATTTGAACTAATTCGCAAGCAACTTTCATCTTTAAAGTATCCTGACCATATAATTGAGAAAGCAATTCAAAAAGCAAACGTAATTTTCTACCGACCCCTAAAGACAAGACCAGAGACACACCCAACAATAAAATAAAAATTCCCCACCTGGAGACGATTAAGAGAGTAACTCACACCCTTGGGAAATCCAACCCTTTTGCATTTACCTACCCAAATACCTTAGCCAAATCCCTGATTAACGTCCAACAAAAGACATCGCCCAAAGACTCTGGGGTATATGAGATCCCATGCCAGGACTGTGACCAATCTTACATCGGATTTACAGGTAAATCACTTCCCCAGAGATTAATACAACACAAACGGTCAGTTAGGTATGGACAACAGAACTCGGCTATTTTTTTTTTTCAATCATATAAATGAACATAACCATAGAATAAACTGGAATATGTCACGTGTAATTTATAGCAGCAACTGCCGGTACAAGAGTCAAATGATGGAATCGGCCTTAATAAAAGAGAAGCAGTAATGAACATCTCAAAAGGGAATTGGACATCGGACATCGTCGACGCAGTGTTCATTCAACCAACGCTTAAGAAGATTAAAGGAAGATTATCAGCGGGGGTGACCTAAATTGGCTTACTTGTGGACGAATCTCTTGGTATAATACCACCTTTTCTGTAAACTTTTCTCATTCATATACCTAAGAAGAGAGACAGCAGTCTCTGAAATATAGTACTTTTCTCTCTACATTTTGGTGTTTTTATGGGCTCCTTTTATTAGATATATATATATATATATATATATATATATATATATATATATATATATATATATATATATATATATATATATAATATGCAGTGGAATGCGATGCCAATACTTTAGGTGAAGCAAGATGCGAGAAAAAAAATACAATGTTACATTGACTTTTTTTTTCTTTTAATATTTCCATAGTACTGTTCAGCTGAATTCAAATATATACTGTATACAAATATTATATAATTATATATACTGATATATACTGTATTGATATTATATATTATAATTATATACTGTATATATTGTATGCAAATATTAACATACACAATGACACCTTTAATTTGCTTAAGCTGAAAGAATATATTGTAAATGGAAGGAAAACAAAGTGATGTAGTTAAGTGTAATAAGTGTAATATATAGGAAATAAATTTTTTTTCCCAGGATTTCGGGGGGGGGGGGGGGGGGGGTGGGGGGATGCCCCTTCATGCCCTTATGTGCTGGCGCCCATGTTAGTAGTTCTACCACGACTGCTGGTGGTGGTGCTGCTTCGTCGTCTATCCCAAAGAAGGAGAGAAGGAAAAACACAATCAAATGGACCTGAAATGGTATAATAGCTGGTTTAATAGCAGCAGTAAAGCATTAGGTGTCAGGGTACACTTTTCACATTCGGGAGTCACAGAATTCAACAGGATACCTAAATATTTAACTATAATCTCCACTAGTTTCTGAAGTCAATGTATAAAAGCATCAATATGTACAGACCTTGTTACTACTGACATATACGTTTTCTAACTCTTACTACGTAGGTAGGTTCCGACATGGAAAACAGCATTCCTAAGACCTTGGGAGGAAAACCATCTATTGCTTTCAACTCGACCTGACCTACAGAGAAAACTTACAAAGCGGAGAGAATTGATGTATACACTATGCACGTAATTCATTAATACATTTTCAACTCCACCACATTGTATCCACTGTCGATTTCAATAATCGTCGACTCATTATCTAGAACGCTACACTCTTCTTGTTTTATAGGGTTTTGTGACCATCGGGAAAATACAAGCGAAGATATAATTAGGAACAGTTAAAAGGTCACGGAAAAACAAAGATGTTGAGTCAGCACTCCGGTTCCGGAGCAGATGCAAAATTTACCGCTGAAGGAGTCATTTCAAGTGTATTTGCAGCAAACCGCGGGTACTACACGGACATAATTTGTCACCCTTGCAGTTTGTTCTTTTCATGGGTTTTATAATGAATAAAGTGGCTGGACGATTAGACTTGAGTGAATAGAGAAACTAGATAGAATAAGGATTATGTAGATGATGCTGTCTTTATCAGTATAACGCCCAAAGATTTGCAAAGCTTATTTGATAGAACATATCATATACCCGGAGATGAGGCTTGAGACAATCTAAGAAAATAGAAATAATTAGGACATAAAATGAAATCACACAAGCAGAGAAAGAAAAAAAAAAGGCAAATAAAAGAAAGTAATATTATACATTAGTCGAATACGATCTGTATTATACAGATAACGTTATGTCAGTGGTACTACATCTAGAAGATTTCGCTGACTCTGTCCACCCACCGAAAACAAAACAACCATAGATAGCTGCCGAAATCAAGTTTTCGTTATGAAGCACCATCACTCCGCCCCCCCCCCCCCCCCCCCCCCCCCCGCTCGTCACTCCTCCATCCTTCCTTCCTTCAGGCAGGCTGCGGCACCACCCTTTCCCTCCTCATCTGTCCTTAACCATGGTCGATCGACCGTCGCCCCTCTCTCCTTAGCATTTCGCCGAAATCCTTAGCAGGACGAACCACAGCTGCTTGTCTAATCTGTCATCATTTTTGTTAGCTAGAGGCCACAGAGAAGAGGCCGATGTTTTGGAGGCGAAGTGACTATGGAGGGCCTCGGGCCATGAAGAGTGCCTCTGCTTGCGATTTAGGAGAGAGAGAGAGGAGAGAGAGAGAGAGAGAGACTTAATCTAACTTCAGCTAACTGGTGCACGAGTTGGTCTTCGATAAGTGAACTGTATTTCAAGAGAGAGAGAGAGAGAGAGAGAGAGAGAGAGAGAGAGAGAGAGAGAGATGATTTGTTTAATTTCAGCTGACTGTGCACGGGTTAGTCTTCGAAAACACTATGAGAGAGAGAGAGAGAGAGAGAGAGAGAGAGAGATCGTGTACTGGACAGCACGGCTTACTTAATCAGATGGAAATCCTTGAGGATGAAAGGACCACGATTATCGGGTGAGCAAAATTTGTTTACAGGTACCTGGTGACATGAGAGAGAGAGAGAGAGAGAGAGAATAATAAAATCTATCTATGCAAATGAAAAACGTTCAAGATCTACCACAATAATGCCACATACTTCCTAATTTTATTTCGCTTTATCTTTTTTCTTTACAATATTTCTGGAAGCGGAAAGGATCCAGTTACCGATGCAAACATTATCTTACCTTCATGAACACTGGAAAAACCGGAATGAGAATAATTGCATTTCAGTTAAAATCGTTTTTTTTTGTTACAAGAGAATGTCTATGAAGAAATTAGACTGAAGGCATTTCTCCATAAAATTAAAAAAAATTGATTCATGATGGTTTTTAAAATAGTATATTTGTCACTTCAAACTCCTAAACATGCATTTGCCCAATTAAAACAACTGCGTTCCTAATGTTGTTAACGATTACTCCAACTTAATAATCTATACATACACACATATTCAAATACAATAAATATAGAATATATACATATACATACATATATATATATATATATATATATATATATATATATATCTTTATATATATATATATTCTATATATACATATATATATATATCTATATATACAATATATATATATATATATTATATATATATATATATATATATATATATATATATATGTATTTGTGAGATACATACACACATATATAGTACTTTATATATACTACATATTTACGTATACATTGTGCATATGTTTGTACATGTATATACGAAGTAAGATCAATTACTCATACGCACGCACAAAAAAAAAAAAAAAAAAAACAAAAAAAAAAAAAAAAAAAGCGAGGACATCCAATGGGAGAGCACTATACGCAAAAGTCGTGACGAGGTCACCTGTCGTCTACCTGTCAGCTTTGCGTCATCTGCTACTAACGTCCCGGGAGAATTCCGTACAGGTAAAAAAATAAATAAAAAAATAAAAAATAAACAAAGTAGCAAATGGTAAAAAAATAGAGAGGGGTTTAGGGGTTTTTAAGTTTTTGACTGTGTATTGAGAAGATATTTACAGTTTTCACCTTCTGTCAGTTTCGATATAGGAGTTTTGACAGTTTTTTTTTTTTTTTTTTTTTTTTTGGGGGGTGGGTGGGGGGGGAATTTTTATTGTGTGGTTCTATTGAATAATAATTAATATTGCGGTCCTGATTAAGTTAATTCCAGAATCAACACCGTGAGCGGGTAAGTTACCTAAGCACACACACACACACACACACACACACACACACACACACACACACACACACATATATATATATATATATATATATATATATATATATATATATATATGTATGTATGTATGTATGTATGTATGTATGTGTATGTATGTATGTATGTACTAAAACTACAAATCTCCCTGTACAGAAATTGGTATCACACAAAAATCACTTCAAGGATTTAACGGAAGTATTACAACAATGAATTATAACGATACGAAATCCGCCGGTAATCCAAACAAATCTATCTCGCAACGCCACGTTAATCCGATTGGATTAAACCAGTTTAATCCCTTGGAAGTGGGGCAGGCCTCTTTTCGGGGACCCACCCTTAAAACTCCATGATATAATACTCCTCACAGTTCCGAATTAATATCGGTGAAAGATGAACGTCAGGTGTGATTACCAAACCCGTCATTAAGGACTTTTTTGTGCCATTTTTTCATTCAGGCGGATGAGAGAGACTGCGCAAATTACTCACCCCCCCTCCCCAACCTCACCCCTCCCAACCCCACCGCTGCCAATAGCAATCACATAACGACTAATCACGTAATTAGAAGTCACGACCTCCCGTCGCTAATTGGCTGCAATCGCGTTATTCGTCTGTGAACGCAATATATTAGAGAGAATGAAATTCGGCCCTAATAACCCACCCTTGTGGACGCCACCCACCCATCCCTTACCACTTCGCTTTGTTTACTCAACTTCCGCAGAGCGATTTTCGCCGTTTCCTAACCCTGAATTAACATCATTTACATGCAACGCGCAATTATTTTATTACCTTCATAATTCCCGGTCATGAGAACGCGATATCAACGCTCAGGAAATATGAATTCACCTGACCTCGCAATTTGGTTCTCGAGTCTAATTTATCTCTCCCATACAGATTATATACTTACATGGAGTTCTCTCTCACGCCCACAATTTCCTGCTTAGTTCTGAATAACTTTCACTATTAATTTGGATAATGATGTGGAGACGGAGAGGGGATAAAATTAAAATACATTTAAACTAAGTTCGGACAAAGGGAGGAGAGGGGGTGGAAATGTTGTAAACTGTCTGTGTTGATCTCTGCCCTCGTATTAGACGAAAGTCTGGCAAACTTACAAAATTGAATTTTTAGCCACAGATATCTCCTAATATAGAATTCACTGCACCTAGGGAATAAAACTTACACCGAAGGGGAATTATGCACTATTACCTAGGACTACGAACCTGTTTCTTTATGCAAAAGACACAACTTTTAAAGATACAGAATCTAAACAGAATCGTCCGAACAATACATATATTCCGGTATAGTTATTCGCAAAAAAGTCTGAACACATCTTGTCCAGCGTTCGTGAGATACAGTATTATGATACATAGATCCTGTATGGTAAGACATATATTAATGCTCACACAGAGGCATAATAGACATAACTCAAACATAATTCAGTTATATAAAAAGGGACAAATCCAATGCTATGAGATAAGGACAGGTTTTTAAAAAATTGAAATAAAAAGAAAATACAACCTTTTTTCCAATTTCAGATAAAAAGAGTTACTTTCTTGGAAGAATATAAACCATCAAAAACAATATTTAATGACAGAAGACACTAAACATTAAAGAGAGAGAGAGAGACCTTACCTTACAGACCTTACAGTTCGTTCGGGTTGCCCCAGGTCCCTCAGTGTGAGGCACCTCTAATGTCTACCAGAGAGTTGCTAGTACATCTTCCGGTATATTTTGCATCTTCCAATCTTGGATGGTCTGGGATGCAGTTTAGATATTTGTCGAGCTTATTCTTAAACACATCTACGCTCACTCCTGATATATTTCCTCAGATGAGCTGGCAACGCACTGAATAGACGCTGCATTATCGATGCTGGTGCGTAGTGGATTAATGTCCTGTGTGCTTTCCTTATTTTTCCTGGTATTGTTTTGGGCACTATTAATCTACCTCTGCTTGCTCTTTCTGATATTTTTAGTTCCATGATATTTTCTGTTATTCCTTCTATCTGTTCCCATGCCTGAATTATCATGTAGCGTTCTCTTCTCCTTTCTAGACTATATAATTTTAATGATTGTAGTCTTTCCCAGTAGTCAAGGTCCTTAACTTCTTCTATTCTAGCTGTAAAGGACCTTTGTACACTCTCTATTTGTGCAATATCCTTTTGATAGTGTGGGTACCATATCATATTGCAATATTCAAGTGGACTACGAACATATGTTTTATAAAGCATAATCATGTGTTCAGCTTTTTCTTGTTTTGAAGTGGCCGTAACAACATCCCATTTTTTGCTTTACATTTTGCCAAAAGAATTGCTATTTGATCATTGCATAACATGTTCCTATTCATCATCACACCAGGTCTTTAACTGCTTCCTTATTTGTGATTGTCTCATTATTAGGTCCCCTATATGCATGTATATAGCTTTCCTTCTCTGTCTCCATAATTTATTGATTCAAATTTATCAGAGTTAAATACCCACATCCTATTTTCCTCTGCCCAATCATATACTTTGTTAAGGTCTCTTTGTAGAGCGTTCCTATCTTCATCACAAGTAATTTCTCTACTTATTCTTGTGTCATCAGCGAAACTACTCACTACCGAATCCTTAGCATTACTGTCTATGTCTTCAATCATAATAACAAACAGTATTGCAGCTAACACCGTACCTTGTGGCACACCGGATATTCCTGGTTGGTTTCATCCGATTTCTCATCGTGCAATAACTATCTGTTTTCTGTTGTGTAAAAATTCTTTTAACCATCTTCCTATTTTTATCTACGATATTGTGTTTTCTAATTTTCTTTGCTAATATATTATGGTCTACTTTGTCAAAAGCTTTTGCAAAGTCTAGATAAACCACATCTGCTTCATTTCCGCTTTTCATATTTTTGAATATGTTCTCACGGTGGACTAACAGTTGGGTTTTGTGTACTTTTTTTTTTTCCGGGTACGAAACCGTGTTGTCCTATATTAAACAAATTATTTTTTATTAAATGTTTCATAATATTTTTCTTCATTACCCTTTCATACACTTTCATAATATGTGATGTTAGACTCACAGGCCTATAATTACTTGCCTCAAGTCTTGATCCACTTTTGAAAGTAGGGGTGATTATGCTAATTTGTGCTCATCATAAATCTTGCCTGTATCTACACTTTGTCTTAATAATATTGCATGTGCTTTGCGATAGAATGAACTACTTTCTTTAACAAAATAGCAGGGATTCCATCAGGCCCTGCAGCAGCTCCTCCATTTTTAATTTCATTAATTGCCTGCACAATATCAGCTTCATTAATTTCTATGTCAGCTAAATATTCACTATTTTCGTCCCGCCCTTACTTCTATATCATTATCTTCATTATCTATTCTAGGGGTGAATTCTCTCTTATATCGTTCTGCCAGTATGTTGCAAATTTCCTTTTTTTCATTCGTTTAATCTCCCTTCAATTCTCAGAGGGCCTATTTCTATTCTTCTTTTATTCATCTTCTTCGCATATGAGTATAATAGTTTGGGGTTTTGCTTGATATTTAATAGGGTTTTTTCTTCCAATTCCCGTTTTTCATTTTGTTCTTTGATTGTATATCTTTTGTTTTTTCTGCATTTTCTATCTTACTTTTTAGTTCTATAACTTTTCCATGCTGTTTTTTTTTTCTTTTGCAAGACCTTTTTTCCCACTTTCTGATTTTCTGGAACAAGATCCTTCTGTCTCTTGGTATGCATGAATGATGTTTACTTTTCTTCTTCGGTATATATTTATCCACTATTTTCTCTAATATTTTATATAATATCTCCGTATTTACACTTATGTCATCGCTTACGAAAATGTTATCCCAATCTTTGTTTAATTCTTCATTTATTTCTGACCATTTTATATTTTTACTGTAGAAGTTGTATTTTCCATATCCTTCCCACTTTTTCATTTCTTGCTTATCTCTGTTTTCACTTGCTTTGGAATGAACTGTTAATTCTATGACATTATGGTCTGAAATACTCGCATTATAAACTATTATTTCTTTAAACATAATTCACCTCGTTCACAAATACTAGGTCTAAGTATTTTCCTTTCTTGTTGGCAGGTGATT
The DNA here is from genome assembly GCF_015104395.2 of Macrobrachium nipponense. Lineage (NCBI taxonomy): Eukaryota > Metazoa > Arthropoda > Malacostraca > Decapoda > Palaemonidae > Macrobrachium > Macrobrachium nipponense. The sequence goes on from NC_087212.1 coordinate 5,580,746, forward strand.
TATTTGTTGAATGTTGTATTCTAGTAGCATATCTAATAGCTTTTCGAATTGCCTCTTATCTTCTGCACTACTATTACTCTCTTTTTTATATGTATAAGTACATCCACAATCTCCTATTCGTTCTTTCCATTCTACGAAAGGAAAGTTGAAGTCACCAGATAGAAAATAGTCCAGTCCTTGTGATTTCTACATATATCATCCAATTTTTCAATTATTAAGTCAAACTCTTTAGTATTAGGAGGTCTATATATACTATGTTCATTAATTTTTTCAGATTCAAATTCTACCGCTATTAGTTCACATTCTGAGTTACTATATTTTCTCATATATTTTTCCCTTGTTTTTTGTCTTTCCCCATATATTGCGTTCCCCCTTGATTCCTATTTTTTCTATCTGATCTATAAGTTTGGAACCCTTTTATTTGATCATCATTCCCAGTGTCTTGGGAATACCAGGTTTCTTATATTCATTATATCTATTTTCTTTTCAATTTGGGTTAGTTCTTCTAAGTACTCTATTATTCTTTTTGAGTTACTCGTAACTAAACCCTGCGCATTCATCACTATGATGTTTGCGTGTTTTCTCCTTCATTTAATATTGGTAGTAATAAGGATTTTCCCATGTCTCTTTCCTTTGTTCTGGTATGTTGTCTTTTTTCATTTCCAGAAATTCTGACATTATAAAATCCAACTTTTCCCTAATATTTGATCTTCCTTCATCATAAATTATTCATTTTGTGTCTGAATCTGCAATTTTTCTCCGTTTCTGCAATATCCTCTTGCATAATAATACAGTTATTATCCCTTGAGTAGAATTTTGGAGCTGATGCATTGAAATTGTTTTTTGCTGACATCTATGCATATCTCATTGGTGGTTTGCTTTTCTCTTTTACCTGATATTCTTGATTTCTCTCTTTATTTGTTTCTTTCTTATTTTTGGATTTTATTACTTGGTTGGTTATTTATTTGATTATGATTCATGGCTACAGGGTGCATATATTTGCATTTTTTGTCGAACTTACATCCTTTTCCTTCTTTTAGGTTTTTGCATATTTTTGGATGCAGATCTCTGCAATCATCCCCATATCCATCTAGGTATGCACATTTACCATATATTTCATAGTTGTGACATACCTTAGGATGTTTGTAGTAACATCTTTCTCCAAATCTGCAATTCCCTCTTTTCAAAAGGTTTGCAGATTTTGTCTTTCTTGTCTATTTTTTTCCTCTTTTCCCGTCATTGTGTAGATCTGGTAGAGCCTCTTCGGGATTTGCTTTTCTGTTGCCATATCGTAATTTATTTCTTCGTAGGTATGCTGCTTTATTGCCTCATATGTATATCAATGAGTATCTCTGCATCCATACTTTTATCTTGTTCTTTGTTTTCCGTTATTTTTTTCTGTCATTTCATTTTTGTTTACTTCTCTTCCGTTTTCCTCTTCTTCTTCTTCTTCTTCTTCTTCCTCCTCTCTTCTTCTTCATCCTCAACTATTTGTACATTCAATCTTGATTTAATAACATTGTCTATCCATGATAGACATGTTGAACAAAAAATTCTTGTATCTTTTCTCATATCTTGTATTACCCTCAGCACACTGTGGATGGGTCGGAATGTTGCATGCAGCACATTTTCTGATTAGGTTTTGTGGATTGACTATGCTATACCAAACCTTACACAGTTTGCATCTTTTGGCATTCTTTTTCCTAATGCGTCAATTAGGATATCACAAGATTCTTACCTTATTCTTTTCTGTCGGAATATGTTGGTTTATGTATATTTTCTTATGAGTCTCTGACCACTTGGATTTTATTGGAACTTCTTCAATTATTTTCAAGATGTTTTCATTAGATTTTTTCCAGTTTGAAGGATTATATCCTTCTAATATATCTATGAATGCTTTTGTATCTTTTTGGTTAGACTGTTGCTGATTTCATAGATAGAAATGCCAGTTTCCCTCCTGCTACCTCATCGTATTGCGAATCTGCTAAACACGCTAAATTAGCGCCATCTCTTCCTGCAGTTGGAACTTACTGCCATCTGTTCTGATTTACAGTATTACACTTGATAAACTAACTTAGAAGACGCTTTATCCTACTATTTTCACACTAATCTTATCACCGATAGTTCACGAACACTTCAAGATATTTCTCAAATTCTAGTCGTATGTTAAACTTGTGATATCTGTTGATTAATCTGATTTCACGCGGGAACGTCTCATCAAGCAAGATGGCTACTACGAGAGAGAGAAAGAGAGAGAGAGAGAGAGAGAGAGAGAGAGAGAGAGAGACTTTGTGTAACGTTTTTCAGTTCTTTCAATTGTAAGCTCACACTAACAACAGACACTACATTGAGCTTTAATTTAATTATTAAAAGAATAAAATTTTACATAATCATATCACTGGAATTAATTTGGGTCTACAAGTCGAAAGTTATCAAGTCTTAAAGAAGAATAATTACGGAATAAGTAGAAAAAAAAATAAGGATGACCTTGAATACTCCTTTTCAAGGTCACCATAGTCACGTGTCTTTGTTGTCGTCCTTCGAATGATTTTGTAGGTGAAATGTGAACCCTTAGAAAAAAAATATTATTTTTATTTTTTAGACGTTGGGAACGAAACTTGTTTTGATACCCACTGTAAACTAGAATGTGGAAATAAAGGCAATAGTCTTGTTCTCCTAATTATTATTATTATTATTATTATTATTATTATTATTATCACTGAGCGCAGGGTACGCAACTTGCTTCACGTCCACTGAGTAAGGCAATTATTATTATTATTATTATTATTATTATTATTATTATATATATATGTTTTTTTTTTTTTTTTTTTTGCTCTATCACAGTCCTCCAATTCGACTGGGTGGTATTTATAGTGTGGGGTTCCGCGGGTTGCATCCTGCCTCCTTAGGAGTCCCATCACTTTTCTTACTAGTGTGCCGTTTCTAGGATCACACTCTTCTGCAGATGAGTCCTGGAGCTACTTCAGCCTCTAGTTTTTCTAGATTCCTTTTCAGGGATCTTGGGATCGTGCCTAGTGCTCCTATGATTTATGGTACGATTTCCACTGGCATATCCATATCCTTCTTATTTCTATTTTCAGATCTTGATACTTATCCATTTTTTTCCCTCTCTTTCTCTTCAACTCTGGTGTCCCATGGTATTGCAACATCAATGAGTGATACTTTTCTTCTTGACTTTGTCAATCAACGTCACGTCCTGGTCTATTTGCACGTATCACCCTATCCGTTCTGATACCATAGTCCCAGAGGATCTTTGCCTGATCGTTTTCTATCACTCCCTCAGGTTGGTGCTCGTACCACTTATTACTGCAAGGTAGCTGATGTTTCTTGCACAGGCTCCAGTGGAGGGCTTTTGCCACTGAATCATGCCTCTTTTTGTACTGGTTCTGTGCAAGTGCCGGGCATTCACTTGCTATGTGGTTTAATGGTTTTCATTTTTCGTATTGCACTTCCTACATATGGGAGAGATGTTATTTCCGTCTATCGTACTTTGAACATATCTGGTTCTTAGGGCCTGATCTTGTGCCGCTGTTATCATTCCTTCAGTTTTCCTTCTTTAGCTCTCCCCTCTGTAGCCACTGCCAATTGTCATTGCTGGCTAGTTCTTTAGTCTGTCTCATGTATTGTCCGTGCATTGGTTTGTTGTGCCAGTCCTCCGTTCTTTCTGTCTTTCTCCTGTCATTATTATTATTATTATTATTATTATTATTATTATGATTATTATTATTATTATTATTATTGTTATTAATATTATTATTATTATTATTATTTCCATAACCGAACTCTTCGACTAGCCAAAAACACCAATAAGCGGTCTTTAATAACATTACACCTCAAAACCCAGAGCCACTTCAAGAGAATTCACTCCAGTATCTCGGCCATCTAAAAAACCCCGTTTTTAATTAGACCGCCACATTCCCGAGCGTAAAGCCGCCTTCCCCGACGTATGCAAATGAACTAGCAGCAAGTGTTTCGCGTCAATAGGAATATGCTACCGCTTCAGCAAAGGGAGCGACCATGTATGAGATAATTGACCCACAGGCAATTCAATGAGGCTGACACTGGCGTCCTGCTAGGAAAACTGCTGGGTCTGACGACGCTCCGAAAAGGATGATGAGAGAGAGAGAGAGAGAGAGAGAGAGAGAGAGAGAGCGTATCCCGGGTTTTCAGGAACGATTCTATATATTATATATATATATATATATATATATATATATATATATATATATATATATATATATATATATATAGTATATGAGTCATACACATTACCGTGATTCATATACATACATCGAGCTACAAATGTCCTTTAATATCTAATTCGCTCTACCTCGGAATTAATCTTTTCATATATGCTTAACCGAAGGGAAACTTTTCGGCGATAAGGGATTTGTCGGCTCCTGGGCGCGAACCATCGAAACCAAATAAATACAGGACGACAGTGAAGCTTAACCCACACTACCACCACGTCCTGGATTTGTTTGTTTCGATGGTTCGCGCCCGGGCGCCGACAAATCTCTTATCGCCGAAAAATTCCCTATCGGTTAAGCATATATGAAAATATATTAATTTCGAGGTAGAGCAAATTAAATATTAAAGGACATTTGTAGCTCGATGATAAATATATATATATATATATATATATATATATATATATATATATATATATATATGATAGAGAGAGAGAGAGAGAGAGAGAGAGAGAGAGAGCTGCGTATCCAGCTTCTTCAAACTATTAACACAAAGGCGATGTGCTTGAAGAAGCTTCTAATAGAGTTATATACCTCTGAGTCACCTGGAGCTGAATCCCTTGTTGGGGGGTGGGGGGGGGGGGGGGGGGGGGTAAAGGGGGGGGGAAGGGGGGGGGAGTTCAGTGCCTTCAATTCATTTCCTCACGCGGTGCAATTTGGGCATTACTTAAGGCCCTTTGCAGCGTCCCTTCGGCCCATAGATGCAACACCTTTCATGCCTTTTACTATACCTCTGTTTATATTCACTCACTTCCATTCCACCTTCTCTTAACAATTGTTTCAACATTATTTTCAGGGCTGAGTGACCAAAATAAATTATATATCCAGTTTTTTAATCTCGAACTAAGAATCAGCTGAATTACCTTTTGTCTGCTCTCTCTCTCTCTCTCTCTCTCATCTCTCTCTCTCTCTCTCTCTCTCTCTTTTGTCATCAGTATTTCATAATGTATCTCCTGAGGCTTTATTTGATTTCTCTAATTCATACAAGGACATCCTATCTTACGCAAGATTATTTTTCAACAAGCTAATAATAATAAGAAAAGTCAGTAAGAAGAAGAATGGAGAAACTTCTATACACAAAATAAAAGCGGCTGAAATAGCCATTTTATCTTCAATAAAACCTGTTTTAATGGAGGTCTTCTTCCAGCAAATAATAATAATAATAATAATATAATAATAATAATAATAATAATAATAATAATAATAATAATAATAATAATAATAATAATATCCTTTATTTCATGAAGAAAGATAAACAATGTACATACAAAACGATAAAAAAAATTCAAATAAACGACACAAAAAACTTTATAATAATAAACACTGGCGGCACTAAACCCCCCCGCGCCCCCCCCCCGCCCCTTACGGCATCCCAGGTCTTGGGTACAACGGAAAAATTCGGGGATGTTTGAACTATAAATTACACAACGTCAGCAGGAGTGTAACATCAATTCACGTCAAACGTCCTCCCTCCCTCCTCTTAACAGTCGTCGTCTGTGTCTCTCAAAATCATATTTTTAACATCCTAAGTCGCTGCTGTCCCGTATCACTCGAGGACCAGGGCTCGAGGACCGAGACACGTGAGAGGAGCCAATTTCGGTGCTTCGGCTCCCTTTGTGTCATTATGTTCTTGGGAGTGCTGCCCGCTGGATCACAGACTGGGATGGTAATGGTGACAGATGATGGTGAGAGTCAAGGATATTTTACTCTCTCTCTCTCTCTCTCTCTCTCTCTCTCTCTCTCTCTGATATGATAAGACAGTGGACATCAATCTAAAAATATCGAAATTCTCTATCTCTCTCTCTCTCTTGGTTAACATAATAAGAAAAAAGACAATCCCTGTCTCTCTCTCTCTGAACATGATAAGACAGTGGACATCAATTCAAATTAATCTAAAATCTCTCTCTCTCTCCCTCTCTCCTAGAGAGAAGTGAGCACACGATGCCTCCTTGGATGGAGTTATGAGTCTTTGAGACATCCTAATCCTTGTAACTCCCTGTAACTCTCTCTTGGTTGGTTGATATGATCAGACAGCGGACATCAATCTAAATTGGCCGAAAATCTCTCTCTCTCTCTCTCTGGTATCCTTTGTGGTATTTCTTCACAATTTTAATGAGATTCAATAATAATTAATAATAATAATAATAATAATAATAATAATAATAATAATAATAATAATAATAAAATAATAATAATAGCAGGTTCAGCAGAACATATAAGTGCGGCAGCTAAGGCGTATTATCCTAGGCAGCTCATTACGTATATACCAGACGGTCCTGTGGAGGTGTTTTTTCCCACTCAATTTTTCTTTGCTCACAGATGCTCGACAGTTTTCCGCTCGTACCCAGCGGACCCCTTCGTCACACCTAAAGAACGCGACGTATCGAATTCGTGGCTGGAAATAAAAAGGGTCGAATTGCTTTTTCGGTGGAGACTTGGCGGTTGGCAAGTCCGCACAAATGGAGGGAATTTCTCTCAGCTCATCTACTACGTCAATCAGTTTCCAAAAGGCTGATTTATTGTTATTCCAATTATGATCTTGATAAAGAATGCAGCATACTTAATTTTTAAGTTACCTGGTTTCATTACTTTTGATCATGACTGTACAATGGTACAGTCATGATAAAAAGTGAGGAAATCAGGTACAGTACACATTAAAATACGATTGCCTGTCTTGTTGCTATTCCAATTTTGGTCTTGATAGAGAGCATTTCATACTTAATTTTTAAGTTACCCAGTTTCATTACTTTTTATCATGACTGTACAATGGTACAGTCATGATAAAAAGTAACGAAATCAGGTAATGTAAACATTAAAATACGATTGCCCTTCTTGTTGCTATTCCAATTCTGGTCTTGATAGAGAACGTATCACACTCAATTTTTAAGCTACCGGATTTCATTACTTTACGTATTTAGTGTAAAATTTCTATCTGCATAAATATGATTATGACAGATAAAATAAATTGCTCAACTCTATAGCCGACCTCAAACATTCCTCACTTTAAGCTTGAGAGAGAGAGACAATGATTCAAGTAGCATATATATATTTTTTTTTTAGCTAAGCAACATTTCATCACTTTTCATCATTCAGTACAAAAAGCCCATAATTATAAGACATATTGCTGATCTCCTGAGATATGATTAAAAACGAATAAATAAATAAATAAAATAAAATGAGTATATATATAGCTGAACTCAACCATTCCGCAATTTGAGAAAGGCAGAATAGAGCAATTGTCCAGAGTGTGTGTGTGCTGTATTTTTATTTTATATAATTATTATTTTTTAATGGTAGGAGAGAGAGAGTGATTTGCACACAGCCAAAGAGCTACATGATGAGAAGTATCACTGTCTCATTTCCAGATCAAAACAGGGTTTTATTTTCCTGGAGTTGGATGACATAATTAAAAGTCAATTTATAACGACTGTGAAAAGATGAAACATACCACCAGAAGTTAATCATACTGATAAAAATGAGATAGCGTCGGCATGAACGGTAAGGCATAGTACTAACGTGGTCAACTGTAAGTAATTAAGACAACGAATGCTTTCTTTATTCGTTAACCAAAAACTCAAATTTATTTCGCAAGTGACACACACACACACACAAACATCTCTCTCTCTCTCTCTCTCTCTCTCTCTCTCTCTCAAAAGATAAAATATGATTCGCTCGTGTGACTGACTCTCTCTCTCTCTCTCTCTCTCTCTCTCTCTCTCTCTCTCTCTCTCTCTCTGCAAGATTCACCGTGGACTGCTGTCGTCGTCACAGCCTCTCCAAATGAACATTAATTGACCTTACAAGCGAGCGATAGCACAGACGAAGAAGAAGCACACAAAAGAACACGCGGACACCGCATTCATCACATTTAAATTCCCAAGGCGGGAGGGAGAGAGAGACACCATTTTTAATTCAAGTGTGTCCTGGAGCATAACACTGGGACAAAGGAGCTCCAAAGGTGCTTGTTCGCGAGGATCGAGTATAAAAAAAATTAAATAAAAATACAAATAAACAAAAACAATACAAATAAAATCAAAATAAAATGTTCCTTCTCTTTGTTTTGTCTGTAAACAGGCTTAAGATTTTAGAAATTAATGGTCGTTAAAATCATGAAAATCTTGTATGGAAAAAAATATAATTAAAAAAAATAAAGAACAAATTACAATACAACTAAAATAAAATGAAATGTTCCTTCTCTTAGTTTTATATGTAAACAGGCTTAAGATTTTAGAATTTAATTCATTAAAATCATCAAAATTCTTATCTGGAAAAATATATAATAAAAAAATAAAAATAAAGAAAAAATATATTTAAAAATAAACTTTATTTTTTTCTCTTCAGTCAGACTAAGATTTACCAAATGAGTGACTATAAAAATCAAGAAGAAATTTTTTATGAAAAAAATAAAAATACATAAATCTCTTCTCTTTGTTTTATTTTTCAGTCAGTCTCAGATTTTATAAAATTATCATTAAAATCACGAAAAATCTTGAAAAAAATCAAATAAAAAACTTTTCGTTTCACTCTTCAATCACACCAAGATTTTACAAAATTATTATTAAAAAACCATGAAAAATCTTGTATGAAAAAATTCAAAAATAATAATAATAATAAAAACTGCTCATTCTCTTTGTTCGCCTTCAACCAGACTGAAGACTTTACGATTCAATGATTAGGAAAATCATGAAAAATTATTATTTGGCTTGACTTATTTTTCGGTTTGATTAGAGGAGAAAGAGAAGTGAAGTGTAGATAAATAAGCTTTCAGCGACGGTCATTAACGTCCTGCTAGGATAACTGCTGGGCTGATGAGGTTCAAAAAAAAAAAAAAAAAAAAAGAAGAAGAAGCAAAAAAAAAAAAAGAAAAAAAAAGGTCCGTGTCTTCTGCTTCTGAGCTACGAATGAAATAAAAGGAAAATATATATGAGGAATTGATGCGAATACAATGTATATAGGGAATTTACAAAAATATAAAAAATATAAATTATATGAGGAATCCAAACAAATGCAAATTATTTAAGGAATTCAAACAAATACAAAGTATAAAGCGTATAAGGAACAAACAAAAGCAAAGAACATAAGGAATTCAGACAAATGCAAAGCATATGAGCAATTCAAACAAATACAAAGTACATTGAGAATTCAAACAAACTCAAAGTACAAAGTATGTAAGGAACTCAGGCAAACACAAAGCATATAAGAATTCAAACAAATACAAAGTACTCAAAGCATTAAAACCAATACAATACATATAAGGAATCCAAAGAAATGAAAAAAAAAAATACAAAATACATAAAAAGCCCGTAATATAAGTCGTCACAAAGGGAACAACACCTCACACTCCTCAAAAAAGTTAAAAAAAGAAAAAAATCTGTCTCCACATTTCCGGTCCTGGGAGGTCTTTTTGATCGATGGGGACGTCTTCTCCGGTACAGGACCTCGACCTGTTCAACAAGAGAAGAAGAAGAAGAAGAAGCGTCTCGCCTCTTTGTTCCCAAGACAGCTACAGGATCGTCTTCTTCCACGGAAGGACGCACTCAAGAGAGAGAGAGAGAGAGAGAGAGAGAGAGAGAGAGAGAGAGAGAGAGAGAGAGAGATCGTTATTTCTCAACTTTTTTTATATATAAATTAAGTCGAGAGAAAACGAAGAGGAAGGCGAAAAATCGAACCCTCCTTGTGGGCAACATTCCCGCGAAGATAGGGACGAAATAGAACGAGGTGTTGCAATTACTGTTTGCAATTGCTGTTAGTCTTACGGGACCCGTGTGACGAATCGCCAGGGATGAGTTGCGACCTGGACATTGTTTTTTTTTCATTCCAGGGTCCATTTATCAATCTTGGGTTTTATCTTAATCAACCTCTTACAACTGTTATTTAATATACACCGTCACGCTCTGATATCGCGACAAAGGCTGACAACAGCAGGACATTCATTCGATGAGCGCATTCAGGGTCTTTCCCTTGGGGGTCGTTCAATCCTTGGTCCTTCCAGCAGTTTTGGCAATGCCCTGGTTCTTCTAGGCGGGTTTGTCCCATCCACGACTCTTCCAGGAGGGTTTTCCAGTCCACAGCTCTTGTGGGATGGGGGAGGAGAGGGTCCGACCAGCAGCTCTTCCAGGAGAGTTTGCCTAATTTACGACTCTTCCAGGAGGGTTTTCCAGTCCACAGCTCTTGTGGGAAGGGGTTCCTCTGATCCGAAGCTCTTCCAGGAGAGTTTGTCCAATCCGCAACTCTTCCAGGAAGCGTCAAAGTCCCACCAGCTCCGGTTCCTTTTTTCCAGATTGTCCAATTTTCCGCCCACTCTTCCAGGGGGGGAATCCAATCCACAGCTCTTCCAGGAGAATTAGGCCAATCCACAGCTCATCCAGGAGGGTTTTCCAGTCCACAGCTCTTGTGGGGGTTGGGGGTGGTTGTCCAATCCATAGCTCTTCTAGGAAGGCTTGGGGTTCTTCCAGGAGGCTTTGTCCGATCCGTAGCTCCTTGGGTGGGAGGGGGGGACGGGGGCTTTACCAATCCATAGGTCTTCCAGGAGGATTATCCAATCCAAAGGTCTTCCAGGAGGGGTTTATCCATTCCACAGCTCTTCCAGGGTGGATTGCCTACTCCACAGCTATTCCAGGGGGGTTTGCCCTATCCACGAATCCTCCAGGAAGGGCTGTCCAATCCAGGGCCCTTCCAGGGGCACGGAAGACAAGAGAGAAGGGGGGGAGGGGATGGGGCATCATCAGTATGATTTATCGGTTGACGTGATAGGGATGTTTTTATCCAGCTCGATCACGGCAAACAGAATAGAGCAATCCTATGAAGAGGAGGCAATTACGATGAGTTATGGCGGTTTCGAATGAAATCCCGAAGCCACTTTTGTATATCTATTAAGGGATTAGAGGTACAGGTGGACGTCCGCTTTTAATCACATATGATGCTCGTTCATCATCCCCGTTGCCGAACCGGCAGTGGCAACAAAGACTCATTTATTTTCGGGGCAATCATCTCCCGTGGTTTCCCACGCTTAGGAAGCACAATCTAAATACTCTCTAATATTCTCTAATCACCCCTAATAACAGGTGCTCATAATCGACTAGTCCTACTTAAAATTAAGTACGTTGGCCACCGCCTACTAGGAAACATATGACTAAAAAAATACATGACACTGTAAGGACCCAACTTATGGTAGGAAATTTCGATTTAAAACACACGATTTTCCTAATCATTAATCAGGATAAAACAGAACTTGGGCAACTATACCAGAAGAATATTATAATTCATTAAAAAAAAATCTCATTTACAAAAGGCATACGGAATCAATCAACTTGTAAATTTGTCACCTAAGAAGACAAGATTATATTGACAACCATTCTCACATACGACTTGGACAAATATTACCGTCTTGTTCTCTTCATAAGAAGATAATTACGACTGATACTTCGAACAAAGTTAGAAGGAAGAAATATAGCTTTCTTAAAGCTTTCACGATGTCATTCTGTCCAAATTCGAACCACGAAAATCAGTCAGTTGAGTTTAAATCTTCTCGGAATACGAGAGGCTAAAGGGAAGATAGAATCTGGGAATGGAAGGGAAGCAGGAATTTAGGAATGGGATTCTTCTAATCATCCCGGGATTAGTAATGAAAAATGTCAGCTAATTAGTGAGAGGGTGCTAATCAGAATTCAGTCATGCGTACGCGGTACTTCCGGAATATATTTCGTTACGGGCTGCTCGTGGAGAATGAGACCGTGCTGGTAGATAAAGCCAGCTTAATCAAGAACAAAACGAACAGATAACTTTCACGATGACTCGGCCATGCAGAAAAAGTAGGAAATATAGAGTCAAAAAGAGAACTATCAGAGGCAGATAAGAAGAATGATTTATATATATATACCCAAAGATAATTACATTTATTGAAGTTGGGCACTTCTACACAGGATCTCATAATTTGGTCAAATCAGAGTAAATCTTACTGGTTCGTGTAGACTGATTCTTTGTTTGTTTGGTGTTTTTAAGTTGCATGGAACCAGTGGTTATTCAGCAACGGGACCAACGGCTTTAGTGACTTCCGAACCACGTCGAGAGTGAACTTCTATCACCAAAAATACATATCTCTAACCCCTCAGTGGAATGCCCGAGAATCGAACTCGTAGCCACCAAGGTGGCAGGCCAAGACCATACCGATCACGCCACTGATTCCCCCTGGCCAAAATGACCTTGAAAAACACCCGTAGCTACAAAATTAACGTCCTCGTTTCTTTATAAATTCATATTCAAGCGTATCCAAGTTATTCCCCTAGGGGACTTCTTAGACAACATCCATTCTCAAGGGGGGTTAAAACCCCCCCGACCAAGTCATAATTACCTTAATACTGCTCACATCAAATCTTAAATGCACTCATTTATAAGACTTAACATTCCTGACGGCAGAGGATAATGAGGTTAATGTAGACCACGTTAAATCATATATATTCTTTCGCCCTGGACGCTGATTGCCAACCACTTCCTACCAAAGCGCCAAATGGCAGGATTCTTCTGGTTATTATCCTTCGGATTAATTGAAAAATAAGTAGCAATTGACTGAGAGATGGGCGCAATATATAAGCGCCCTGCATGCATGATGCTCATACGCCCGCGCGTCGGGAGATAAATCACCTGGAAGTTTTAGAAATAACCTCCAGAGATGCTTCCTCAGCGTCCCTCAAGCTGCGCCCACAAAAAAAAAAAAAAAAAAAAAAAAAACAGCTCCTCTCAAGCTACCACCGAGGCTGCGATTACAGAGTATCCGTTCCAGCAGCTACATATTACAGGGGCATTAAGGCTTTGCAATCTTGCTTGGGAGTTGGATAAAGATCGATCTGTCTTGCGCTAATGCCATTAAGAGTATGCAATTTTCGACGCGGGTTGTGTCTGTTACCTGGCGTGATCTTGCGTGGTTAATAGACCTGCTGCGTTTGCTGAAGAGAGAGAGAGAGAGAGAGAGAGAGAGAGAGAGAGAGAGAGAGAGTCAATGAATTGCTCTTCTAATTCTTAACCAACCTCCCTAAAAGAACTGATAAATCAAGAACACAAGTGATCGTGTATGAGAGAGAGAGAGAGAGAGAGAGAGAGATTTGTTGCTCTTCTAATTCTACACCAACCTAACTCTAAAAGCAAATAAATGAAGAAATACCAAGTGAGAGAGAGAGAGAGAGAGCAGAGAGAGAAGAGAGAGAAGAATTGTTTTTGCTCTTCTAATTCTACACCAACCTATCTCTAAAAGCAAATAAATGAAGAACACAAGTGAGAGAGAGAGAGAGAGAGAGAGAGAGGAGAGAGAGAGAGAGAGAATTTGTTGCTCTTCTAATTCTACACCAACCTAACTCTAAAAGCAAATAAATGAAGAACACAAGTAGAGAGAGAGAGAGAGAGAGAGAGAGAGAGAGAGAGAGAGAGTCAATCTATGAATGGGTCTTCTATGTCTGAAGCAAAGTCCCTATAAGAGTAAATAAACCAAGGAGCACTGAAGTGAATGGGCAGCACATCTCTTCGAAACGACTGACTCTTGGGTTCACAATATCCACGATGCACCTACAATAGGTGTCACAAATAGATTAAGATACTTTCGTTGGTTTATTCAGTATTGTTATTATTATAATCATTATTCAGGGGATGAACGCTAGTCATGTGGAACAATCCCAAAGGTACCATTGATTTAAAATGTCACCCTTCCAAATGGTGTTCATTCCAAAGTTACAGAAGGTATTAATGAGAACACTGAGAAAGGAGACAAGTTTAAAAAAAAAACATATAAATCAACGTATTAAGAAATAAATAAAAACTTGAGTAAAATATGAAAAGGCAAGTTGAACTGCTTCAGTTGAATTGAGTTGAATATTGAACTTAGGCCAAAGGCCGAGAAACTGGGACCTATGAGGTCATTTAGCGCTGAAATGGCAATTGATAGTAAAAGTTTGAAATTTTAGCAGGAGGAAAACCTCAAAGCAGTTGCAACTATGAAGTCAAGTGTTACGAGCTGGGCGGAAAGTAAAGATAGACAGAGAATACGAAAGGAAACGGCTTACGGAAAAAATAAAAGCGAAACACAAGTGGTTGCTTCAGGGCAGTAATCGTTGCACTTCTGAAGATCCAATCGCACGACATTCCAGATTCCAACATCAAACCACATCAACATTCACCAAAATAAGCGGGAAAGAGCAACAAATGACTCTTTTAATGGAAATCCCTGCTGTCCCCAACAAGGCAAAGCATCATCGTCAACACTTTCCATGACAGGAAGTGCAGTTCGTCACACCATATCCAACTCATCAGAAATTACTTTAACGTGGTCCCAGTTACTGGAATTAATCAAACAGCGGAAATTGGACAATATATGTTTCGGAATTACAGTTATGATGACGCTAGACGCACACACACACACACACACACATTCACATGCTGTACAAACAAACATGTTATTGGTAAATTAGGAGATAGGATACAGGGCGTTTGCGAGATGACCATTTCTCTCTCTCTCTCTCTCTCTCTCTCTCTCTTCTCTTCGCTCTTCTCTCTCTCTCTCGCTTTTCTTCTCTCTGTTCTCTACTCTCCTGTTCTTCGATTGTATTAATTTCTTAGAGGCAGGTTGATTTACAATCAGAGAGCAATTCTCTCTCTCTCTCTCTCTCTCTCTCTCTCTCTCTCTCAGGGAAATGACCAGTAAAGCGTAATTCCTCACCCCCCCAAAAAAAATATTTAACGTGAAACATCATTAATGGTAAAAATAGTATTTACTAAACTAATCTGCAATGTAGAAACCAGCAGGGGCTCTTTCTTTCTTTCTTTCCTAGTAACCAAATCAGACGAAGAAAACAAGGATACACGATCCCCGAAAACAAAGGGCAAAGGAAAGGTGTGTGTGTGCGTGTGTGTGTGTGTGTGTGTGTGTGTGTGTGTGGGGGTGATCGACTTCTTGTCCCATTTTCCTTCCCTTCCCTTCACAGGGGCACCTAACCCGAGGGCGATCTTCTCATAATCACGAATTTCGTTATAACACCTGCTCGAGGTTCCGATGGGCCATGGAGGAGGAGGAGGAGGAGGAGGAGGAGGAGGAGGAGGATGAGGAGGAGGAGAGGTAGGAGAGACGTCCCACACACCTTGTAATTAATTCTGCTGGACCTCCTCACGCCTAGGTATGCCCCTGATGTTATCATTACACGTTCCGCCTAATGAATCTGTTTGCTTCACACGAGTTCAAGACACATGCTTTTCTTAGTCTTCTTCTTTTTTCTCGAGAGAGTTGAAGATCTTTAGAGGTTCGTTAATTGATGCTTCTAGTGTTTCTTTATATATTTGTATGTATATATGTATGTATATTGTATATATATACTATACTATATATATATATATATATATATATATATATATATATATATATATATATATATATATAGTATATATATATATATATATATATATATATATATATATATATATATATATATATATATATATATATATATATATATAATAGTTATGCAGTGTAATAATTCCCCGTCATTCTCAGTGATGGCACTTATGCATTTTGACATTTCAAAAATGCTAACATCTCAATACATTCCGAAGATAGCACTGACAAATATCTTGAAAATTATTTAAAAAATAAACCTAACGTTTCAGTAACCAGAAACTCACCCTGACACTTCCTTTATCCTTAATTTCAGCCACGAACGAAATCTTGGAACTCTCAAAAACTTTGTCATTGAAAGCCAAAATGCGAATATTCAGGAGAAATGAGAGATCTTGTTTTCTTTAATGAAAATTCCCACAGCAATTAAAAATACGACGAAGCGAAAGAAATCTATTTATTGATAGTAGTCCGCAAAATAAAACAAATTCTTCCATATAACTTCTCATACAAATGCAACTTAATAAAGACTAAAAATAAAGCAAAAACCAAAAAAATAAGCCACCTGTTTAACCAGCGGCGCCGATGAGGAAGGTGTGCTAACAAGCACAAGATGATTAACGCTAGTCGTTGTCTGTACTGTTATGGTAACTGGTAATTACACCTCATTAAGGCAAGGCAAGACGTTCGGGCGACCCTTCTCAGAGAGAGAGAGAGAGAGAGAGAGAGAGAGAGAGAGAGAGAGAGGACGCCCTTGTGAGAGACGCAGAAAGTTTTGGCCCTTGGGTTATTATGGAGGGAACGAGAGGAGACGGTTGCTACTGACGATATGAGGCCTAAATGACGCATTACATTACATAGTTTCTTACCACCTGTACCTATCCCCGCCCCCCTCCTGCCCCAAAACCCCCTTGCCCAACAACTCCAGGCCACATCCACGAAATAATCTTTATTCGACGATTTCTCTTTAAGCTTTATCCTGTCATCGTATGTTACGTATATTACCTTTTTAAACGGCTGATTAACAGCTTCAATATCTAGGTCATTTATTCTCATAAGTACAATCGACTGAATTCCGTTTATGAACTGCGCATGACATCTCTGATGACGTACAAGCACGACGTTGGGGTTTAATCTACCCATATAATTCAGTCCTACGTTGTAATAGTTTTTATATTAACAGAATTTGACTGACAGCTGCAGCTTCAATTCCAAAAATGCAAATATTCCAAAACACAAAATTAATTAGATTTCTGATAAATAGAGTTGACAAGTTTTATTTTATTTTATTTATTTATTTTTTTATGAAAATTATGCCTACAAACCACAGTTTGTTGCCGTTTTCATAGCTGTAGATTTTGACTAACTGCTACAGCTTAATTCCAACAATGCAACAATTACAAATTCCAAAAAATGAAATAGGTTTCTAATCGTTGCAGCTAATGATATTTAGCATTAGACTGATGCATACATACCATAGTTTGCAGATGTTATTGCATGCAACCGAGCGTTAAGTTTTCATATATGCAGATTTTGACTTGACAGCTACAACTTCAATTCCCAAAAAAAATTCTGGAATTAAAACATTCCAAATTCAATAAACAATCAGGTTTATCTCTACTCGTAATAACTGACTTTTGACTGCTGCCGTAAGTGATTCTGATTCTGATTGGTTGATGCTGTAGCAACATCACATCCATCACTTTGGTCCTAAATTGGCACACTAGTTCTGAAGTCAGCAGAAAATAGACCACATACTCAAATAATTTGCTGTCAGCGGAGATATCACGGCAGAATAAGATGATTTTTCACATAATAGCATCCGGGTATAGGTCAGGTCTCTTTCAACGCCTAAAAGATACAATGTTCCCATTCGCTGATCGAGAAAAGTTCCGACTTATGTCCAAAATAAATAAACTTTCGCTCTCAGGAGTTAGAAGATTTCATTAAAAAATTGTCTAATCAAAGTATAATTTTTTATTACGAAAATAACTCAAAGAAATGAACTAAGTTTACGGACAAACATTCCACAATTTTATTCATCTAACGTTACTATGTTTTAAAATTATCTTGAAACATGATAAAATTATTGTTTTACATTTGAGTTTCAGCACACTAATTCCCAGCATTTATGATTTTCTTTTACCATTCACGCAAAATAATTCATTATATTAATTTCGGTTAGTATTCTCTAATACAAATGTGTTCTCCATTGCACATATAACAACGGTTTCCACAAAATGCTACCAGCTATTAGTTTCATGCAATTCCGAAATTTTGGTGAATGTTATGTTGATCGACACATTCACTATATTTCCAAACTTTATTTTTAAAATACTGTATTCTTGCAGGCAATCGTTCAGAAACATCTGTGCTTTCGTAATGTGTAAAAGTAAATATGTAATCACTCAAAGTCAATAGTGCTAAGTATAATAATATTAAAAAAAAAAAATTACACCAATAAGGCCTACAACACACAAACCACCCACAGCCATGTCTTCCCCCCACCGAAAGCATCAAGAGCCGGATCCCCCTTCCCTCACCCCCTCTCCTCCCCTACCCCCAATGATTTAAACCCGACCTAATCCCGACAAATTGTTACCAAGCCAGGGTAACAATTTCCCACAATTGTGGTACGAAATATAATTGGCAGATGCGGCGCCCCCTCTACAGAAAACAAATGATCCAACTTAGACCAAGGCAGGATTATTACTTAACATACTTTGTCATCATTACCTAGGCGCATATTACAAAGAGTGTCTATAGCCCGAAGGATACACTGATAAAGTGCCAGCTAGATTACAAAATATAAAAAAAAGAAGTCTGAATTACAAAAACTTTATCTCTCACCCAGAACCAAAGGCTTGAAGAATTTCTAGCCAGAACGCTACGCTGGCAAAGTGAGAGCTAGATTTAAAAAAAATAATAAAATAAAAAATAAAAAATCTATAAAAGATTACAAAAAAAAGTCCGAACTATAAACAGACTTTATCTCTCACCCAGAACCATAGATTTGAAGACTATCCAGCCCGAAGGCTGCACTAATAAAAGAGACTGAGGTAAAAAAAATTAAACTACAAAAAAAAAAAAAAAAAAAAAACTTCAAAATAAGATAAGAATAAAAGAAAAGACTTGAAGGCTCGAAGACTTGCCAAATGGATCACCGTCTATTAAAACCAAACGTATTGCAGATATTACAATGCCCACTGGGCTTACCAAAAAAAAAAAAAAAAAAAAAAAAAAAACACAAAAAAAAAAAAAAAAAAAAAGAATAAAAACACTTGGTGAAAACCTCCGTTATCAACGTACACCGGTTTCGAGAACAGCAAAACGCGTCCTGCATCAAGCCCGACCGTAGAGGGTCATTTGTTACAGCATAGGTCATATATCTCCCGAAAGCAATCGTAACCATGATTATACTCCCGGCTCCGGTATATACGAAGCGCTTACAATCAATTACTCGGCACGTTCATCCAACATAAATCTTCCCCGGAACAAATTCTTCATTACAATAAACACACGTTCACTCGGCGTATAAATCTCGAGAGGATATAAATTTCTGGTGCTCTCGCGCTTGTCACCTTATATATATAACAGTTTCGCCAGTGGACCTTTGCCCAAATCGGTAACAAATGTTTTGAGAGAAACTTTTCTCACTCTTTTTCATCCATAAATAAAATATCGTTTGGCCACCACCTCGCTCGTTAGAACAAAAGTATTAGATTCGACAATTCAACCTGAATGAATATCAAAAGCAAGATTAGATGTAACAATTCATCATTTGTCTTGCCTGTGCAGTAAGTTGCTAAAATTTCAGCTGATTAGTATTGCTATTGATTATTATTATTATTATTATTATTATTATTATTATTATTATTATTATTATTATATTATTATTATTATTATTATTATTATTAAGAAATTCACAATCTCGTGAAGAACAATCTGTCATAAAAATCCACAATTATATATTAGGGTATATTACTATGTAAAACAAACATGAACTTTCGAACGCCGATGTTATTGACGTATAATTGTGGATTTTTATGACACATTATTATTATTATTATTAGTTATTATTATTATTATTATTATTTTATTTTTTTATTAAATTTTATTATTATTATTAGTAGTAGTAGTAGTAGTAGTAGTAGTAGTAGTAGCAGCAGTAGTAGTAGTAGTAGGATAAACCCCTCATCGTATGCAACAAGTTCACAGAAGCCAATGACTTGAACTTATGCTTCCAAAGAATAAAATGGTGTTCATTCGAAAAAAGTAACAGAAGGTAAAGAGAAATACAGAAAAAGGAGATCAGTTAATACAAAAGCATATTAATTACAAGTTAAATAAACTCAATTAGAATGAAAAAACTACAGCTTTATGTTAATTAGATCGTTCTATCATTTGTGACAATAAGCACTGAATCTTGTTAAGCTTCATAGCCCTAAGCTCAAAACCAGAACCTATCCCTTTTCCATAAAAAAAAATAAATCACTTAATTTTTTCCAAAATAAGGACAAATTTTGAGTATTTTGCTTCTTTTCACTACACAAAACACAAAGAACAATATATGCAACTATTATTATTATTATTATTATTATTATTATTATTATTATTATTATTATTATTATTATTATTATTATTATGAACAACATACTTTGGAAACTTGAATATCCAGTCAGTGGCCCATGTGTGGCTGTTCCATCTGAATAGGGTTGGATTCATTCCTTTCTGTAATAATAAATAATAATTAATAATTAATAATAATAATAATTAATAAATAATAAAAATAAATATCTAATCCTGTAAATCCCTGATTAGTCAATATTTATTAATTTCTATTAATTATTAATTAATTAATATACCGACAGGTAGCCCACGCAGAAAGGAATGCATCTGACCACCGAATCCAGGGAAATTCGCCTCCAGGTGGATAATTACCCCTGGTAATCCAGGTATGTTAATTAGAGAAAAGGGTAATGCAGTGGTTGCCCACTAACTCAGGGTTGTCATATCAAGACCCAGACTTATATATAAAAAAAGAAGGGGGAAAAAAAGACTGTAATCACAAAGCAAGAGAGACCGAATTAGACGTAAGGTAGTCGCCACTGGGAAGGTAATTGAAAATTATCCAAATTATCCGAATTATAATATCCCTCGGGAGCAGAATGGAAATTATTCCTTCCCTAAAGAGGGAAGATGGTTGCGAAACAGGAGCGGGTCACCGTTTAGAATTGGATGCAAAGTAGAAGAAGAAGAAGAAGAAGAAGAAGAAGAAGAAGAAGAAGAAGAAGAAGAAGAAGGAGGAGGAGGAGGAGGAGGAGCATACTGCCGAAATTACTATTCGATCCTAGATATGTTTTTATTATTATTATTATTATTTTTTGTTTCTTTTTTTGTTTTTTTTTTGTTTTGAGAAATTCAAAGAGTCTCCAGTTAGGACGAATGGACTGACATTGAAGTCTATCAGAAGATTCAGTTTTTTTATTGACAAACTGCAAGATATAACAATTGAAAAGACCTATATGTATAGATCGGGCATGCTATCACCTGAGAGAGAGAGAGAGAGAGAGAGAGAGAGAGAGAGAGAGATTATAATCTAATTTCTTTTACTGCGTTTCCTTACTTAGCAACTTTCTTCATCTTTACAAGACTTAACGTAAAAGATATTTATAAATGTAAGATATTTATAAATACACTTTGAAAATAACCTTAACATTTACGCCACAATATCATACTTGTACGTGCCGTATTTTGTATACCATATTTCGGTAAGACTGGATTATGGTTTAAGGTGAGCAAGAAAATAGGATATTCAAAAAAATGAAAAGTAAAAATGGACATAAAAAAAAAACCAAAAAAAAAAAAAACACTTCATGTTTTAGTTCTGTAGTGGATACGGAAACGTAAATCATAGGCTGGCAATCATGAGGTTTTGCAGACCAAATGTCATGATTAAGGTTAACAAAATAACTTTTAAACTAACCTCAAACGTACGTGGCCTTACCTTGCTCGTTCGCATCAAGCCGAAACACCTGTTATGTTACCTGCCACGTAAGGTTAGGTTAGGTTAGGTTAGGTTAGGTTAGTAGTATGAAAGTTCATCTGTGAGGCCAATGTATCAAGTAAGCACTAACGTCATTCTATCTAGTTAAGAGAACGTTTTCTCGATATGTATATTTGTTTAGCAAAATAAACTTTTATGAAGAACACAATAAACCTAGCAGGGGCGAACGCATATTTGGCAGAATCTGACTTTCCAAAAAGCAAGGCGTGATCCGACCTGCACCTTACTCGGAACATGTGTAGGATTTTCCCCACATGCATAAGTTGTAAACATTATATTCTTAACTTAACTTAAATTAAAACATGCAAAAATCTGTGGTCAAATAGATCCTTGTTTCACCAACGAAAATTAAAATATATGTGCTATATTCCATTTTTAGAAATAATTGTTCTGTACTGTTCAACATGCACATTATTTATTTTTTATATTTATCCTCGACTTTTCCTTATTCCCTATTTATTCACATCTTCATGTTCATCATTATTCCATTTACGTCCGTCGCTCTCACCCTTTCTCCTCCTTTCGCACAACCTCTAAAATCATCACCCTCTCCCCTCCCCCTCCCCCTGTAACCCCTTCAAGGATAGACACCACCCCATCCAAATCCATCTATGGGCCCGGGGGCCTCATATTACAGGGCATATTACAATTTTTTTGCTTTTTGTGGGGGCTTCATATCCGCCGGTACTTTTTTATCCTAATTATAATTAAAGCTTAGCTTCTACTTCACTCTCTCTCTCTCTCTCTCTTTTCACATTCCATTCTCGCCTCATTCCACCTGCCCCCCCCCTTCTAACCCCCTTTCTTTTCTTACCATCTGTCATACACACGGCAGCACCTTTTGTTTCCCGCTCTGCCTTGCAGTTTTATTTTCGCCATTAATTCTTGAATTAACGTATAAATTATCTCTGTATCTCTATACTTAATTCACTTTTAACATATTCATTTTAATCTATAATCTTTTTTCATAAACATGTGTGACCGTTATTCCATTTTACTTATTACTTCGTGTATTCTATTGTTCGATTTTATTTGCTCCTTTTTCTAGTTGTATTTTTCCGGTCTTCCAACTCTACTTGAATTCTAAATCCTCTTTCCGTTTCACTCGCAATTTAGACACTTCTCCTTTCCTACCTTCTCATTCCATTTCACTCTTATTCTAACTCCTTCCATTAAACTCGAATTCTACGTCTCTCTTCCATAACACAAGTATTCTACCTCTTTCTTGCATTACACTTGTATCCTACCTCCTTCTTCCATAACACATGTATTCTACCTCTCTCTTTCATTACACTTGTATCCTACCTCTGCATTACACTTGTATTCTAGTATTCTACCTTCCTCCTTCCACTGTTACCTGCACTCTACCACCTCCTTAGCGTTCTACCTGTGTATAACCTCCTAATCCATTACACATACTACATTGCTAATGTCTATTACCCCTTCCTTCCCCTAAATAAATTTAATAAACTTCATCAACAAGACGAATTGCCTCATCATCTACGAAGACCTTCGTTAGGCAAAATTGCAGATGAGGCAAAAAAAATGGGTGGGGGTAGGAGGAGAGAGAGAGAGAGAGAGAGAGAGAGGGAGAGAGAGAGAGAGAGAGAGAGAGAGAGAGAGAGTACATGTTGTAGCTAGAAATTCTGCCATTATCTCTCACACTATGGAATTAAGATGATTTTAGCATCATGGAAAAAAATAAATAAAAACAATTACGAAAATGGCTGTATTCTTTTAGTGATTACGTTTTCTAATTATGCCAGTTAATATTAATTATGAGCTGATGTTTAAGGATTCTCTCCCTCCATATAGCTACGGAAGACATTTCATGTCTGTTTCAAGACTGGAATTTTCATCTTAGGCTGTTATTTTGAGTTTCAGACATTTTCCTGATAACCGAAAACCTTCAACTGTGCTAACTTTACTACCTGTATGGCTGACTGTATATTCAAAATCTAACTGTATTTACAGAGACAAAATAAATAATCTAAAAAAAATTCAAAACCAGGATTCAACCCCTTCATTAATAAGGAATATTCATAACAAAATCCCTAAAATATATCTAACAGTGATGAAAGTATTTCAGGAATAACCTTTACAGTAAAATACCTAATATATATATATTATATATATATATATATATATATATATATATATATATATATATATATATATATATATATATATGATAGTGACAAATATATTTACGTCAACAAAACACCTAAACTTAAATCATATCACTGCGTTGAACCCCTTCATTCATTAGGAATATAGAATTACATATACCTTTAAATTATTTATGATCATGACCAAAAAATAGGGAGAAAAAAAAAACACTATCAGACTTGGGCACCAAAGGACCATCTCCAAAGGCACCACCTATAAACGTCGTCTGTAGCAGTACCAACACCATCAGCTGCAAGGCCATTACTCACGCCACGACGATTTGAAACAACACCCCCCCCCCCCCCCCCCCCCCCCCCCCCCCCCCCCCCAATGCCATCTCTCAAAGTCCACAGACCTTGCCATCTCTCTCTCACGCGGCCGAGAGATGGCTCGAGGGAGACGTAACGCGTTAATCTCAACAGGCGATATAAAAGTTCTCCTCGCCGCGTGATAAAAGTGTTTTTATTTTTTATTCTAATCTTTCTAAGATCCTTTCGCCATATAAAGGGGTTCTTCATGAAGTGTGGGTATCTGGGCATCTCAGACACCGCAGCGGTTATAAACGACCCACTTTCTCGACTAATCAAGTTCGTTATCACTGCCTCCTCGCCTTCAGGTATTATACTTGCTATTCTTATACGTTAGTGCCTCTGAGAATGCGATGGAGTGTGTGTGCGT
>NC_087212.1:5610301-5632801 GCF_015104395.2 Macrobrachium nipponense
GATCGCCCTGGGTAGTTAAGGTCCTTGGCTATAGTATGGTCCCAGTATGGGCGCCACGTCTCGCCCTAACGACGAATTAATCATCAATGGTAAACACAGTCATTGCCGACCTCCGAAGGTTCCTGATGACGCTCTGTTTTGACAGCGGCGATCAAAAATATGTATGTCTGTATTCGGAGGGTCGTGAGGCCTCATTACGAAAATAAGTACGCTCGCACACGCTTATTATATTCGCAGAGAGAGAGAGAGAGAGAGAGGAGAGAGAGAGAGAGAGAGAGAGAGAGAGGTATGAATCTGTAGCATTCACTCTAACAAAAAAAGTTGCTGAGCAACAAAATCCACAATAATTAGGAGAAATGAGACAAAAACTGAAAATAATTAACGCATATCGAAAGTGAAGTATCAACAATTTCTATAAATTAATTATGCCGGCCGAGAAATAGGTTAATTACAGCATTATTCGGTTAATTACAGCATTATTCAAGAGTATTCGTACTTAAATAGCTTTATATGATGGAGAATAGACTTGAGCCTCGTTAAGTAATTATAGTGATGTACTGTTGGGCTACACCACTTTTTCAACTATGCTATAATAATAATAATAATATAATAATAATAATAATAATAATAATAATAATAATAATAATAATAATAATAATAATATATAATTTAAAGGCCGACGTATATATAGTACTATTAAATTATTCAAATAATAATAATAATAATAATAATAATAATAATAAACTGATGCTGATTAAACCTCCTTCGGTAACGTTTTACCTTCCTTCCTTAGCCAAAGCATTAGACTGCCAATCCCGTCGGCCTCAAAATGCAGAAATGCTAAGCACAGGAAATGTGGACGAAGTCCCTAAAAGGGGTTTCATTGCATTTTTACGTAATCATACTTATATCATTTAATCTTTTGGCGACAGTTGTGAACGATTAATTTGGTGATTTCAACACGTGTAATTATACTTAGATAATTATCTGACGCTAGATTTCTAACTTTGTATTTTATTGAAATTAAATCATAACTTTGAGTTTTCAAATATCTTTTTGCGATATTGACACATAAGGGGAATTATGCTGTCAGTTAACGTATGTCATTTCGTGTGTACACGCCAGTAATCTAATGGTGTTGTTGCCAGATAATTCTGGAACGCACTATTTCAGGCACAGCCGCCAAACCACCCAAACGCACACACACACACACACACACACACACACACACACACACACACACAAGCAAATAGCTATTACCATCAAAATTAAAGCATAATAAAGTTAGCTCTCTTTTTTGTAGTGAATCACCCGTAATTGTAAACTAACAATGAAAATATACACGTGAAAAATACCTCTATTCAAGACCTGGAACTAATTTTAACCATCAAAGAAAAATCAATGCAGAGAGAGAGAGAGAGAGAGAGAGAGAGAGAGAGAGAGAGAGAGAGAGAGAAACTCTTACACTACAAAAGCTTCCAATACATATTCCTTCCGATACCGTGATGAAGCCCATTGTGAACACGGACTCAAATCTGTTCCAGAAAAAGGAGATTTTGGAAGTGATCTGGACGCGTCCAGCGAAAAAAGGAAGAAAAAAAAAGTGTCTCCTAAAATCCTAAGTATAAACGTTTATACAAGAGTCTTTCTCTCTCTCTCTCTCTCTCTCTCTTTTTCTTTCTCTCCCTGACCCTTCCTGATCCCTTATCTCACTTCCTGCTGGACCTTATTCGGCGGCAGACCAATTTGTGAAAAGCCGATAAAATGGGATAATGGCAGGGCCGGTTCCACTGTCCCTCTGAGATAGATAGTGGCCGCTTCCCTCTTCTCTCTCTCTCTCTCTCTCTCTCTCTCTCTCTCTCTCTCTCTCTCTCAAAAGAGAATGAGGATCTTTATGCATTTCCCTAAGACGAAAATGACGGGCGTCCCTTTCTTTACACCATCAACGGTACTCACTATTTAAACCAACTTCCGTTCCTATTATTATTCTCTCTCTCTCTCTCTCGGACGCTCTTCTTAGAGCAAATGGTAACGTATTCCATTCACATCCTGAATGACCACCATTTGATCTACGATACGTTGTAAAATTCAACTATAAATATAATCCTAGATCACGCTGCTTTCATGGTCTGCCGGATAAAAAAACGTTCAATTTTTGCCAACCAATATTTTGCGTTATGCTAGCTTTTAATCATTCAATCAGTGAGTGCTTTACTCACTAACTTTTTCTAATCCATAAGCTAAAAATAAGCAGCTAACTGAGGTAACTATCGTCACTACGATTACACCTTTGGAATTTGAATATGTTCAAGTGAAACATTTTCCCTTGCTACATACATCATATAACCAGTTCAGATTTATAGCTAACCACTCAAACTAACATCTTTATCCTGGAGGAATTGCTGAACTATTCGCCATTATTATTCTATTATTCACATTTAGCCTCTCCTGTATTATTTTTTTTAAATGAAAAAAAAGAAAAAAAAAACATGGGGAATCCGCCTACTCTTCTTAACGCTTTATAAAAGTTTAACACTTATATCATAATGAAATATTACAGTGCCAGCTCTCGATGCAAAAATAACTTGCCTTGTTATTTCATAGTTTTCGCTCAACCGACGGATTTCGCAGTGTTGGGGGGGGGGATTACCTCATTGTATGTATCGCAAAGGGGGGGGGGGAATTATCTCAATTGTATGTATAATGCAGTCAAAGATGTAGCTGAACATTAAACCGAAATATATTTCCTATCGGTTGCTTAACCATAGGTATAACAATAAACAATCCTTGATAGCCGCTGATATAATCCTGATTTTATGTTAATGCAAAGTGTCGAGTAACTATCTTATAATAGCTGCCGTAGGTATGCACACGAATATGACATTTTACAACTAAACAAGAATTCATTGCAACTCGTTGCACCCTGGACAGCTTAGGCACTTTGAAATTACAAATATTCCTCAAAAATCCCCATTTAAAATAGTTCCCATGTCTAGGGCGCAGTATCACAAAGGTTCTAACAGATACACGGCAAACTTCGAAAAGCGGCAACCTTTAAGATATCAGCTGTTGGAAAAGCGATTGCAAGATGAACCTTCTGTCGCAAGATCGAAATATAACTACTCTGTTCGAACTGTAATAAAGTCTACGGTCGCATCCAAGGACGAACTTGACCAAAGAGACCATGAGAGTTCTTACTGATGTTCATAATAACATGTGAGTGAATAAAAACACGATTCGATACTATATTACTGCAAGGTGTTTTCGGAAACCCGGACAGATTATTTAAATAATCATTACCAGGGCCAACTGAGTCCAGTGCCAGCATCACATTACGATAGAGCACCAACCTGATAATCCAAAAAATAAAGAAAAACAAAAATCATGGAAAATATAGGAAACGAGACGTCTGTATCAAAATGGCGGCTTTTTTCTTTTTCTCACCTCACGGGAAACTTCAAATACTTCTGAAAGTGTGTATTTAATGTTATTCAGTTCTGTTCTTTACGAAAAAAAGGGAAATTATGATAAATATGGAAAGAACAACATACTTGCAAAACGATGAAGAAAAGGACAATCCACTACTATAAAATCTTACGTGAATATAAAACACAGACAATAATAAAGTGTATGAACAGTCCTACGAATTAATTTCCCCTGTAAATTAAGGTCATAAAAAAAGATATATTAATCCGAACCTACAAATAGCAACTATTAACTCATTCAAAAATTCTCTTCAACCCAAACGTCAGTAAATATGGCAGCATAGTGCTCTAGATGAAGCTCCTGCTACCCCCGCCCCCCATTAACTTACCCCCCTGGAGAAGCGGATATTAGGGGGGGGGGGGGGGCGAGAGGCAAAGGCTGCAGACAGTGCGACTCGAGAAAAGTTCCTCACCCGACGTGGCTCAAGGTGTAATGGGATATAATTAACCGTGTAATTTCGCCCGTACCTGGGCACAGTAACTACCCTGGACGGGGCATCGAGTTAAGTATAGCCCAATATACAAATGACCGTGTGCCCAGGAGAGACTGATGAATAAAGGAGCTGTATTTCTTCACGGTTCTGATATACTCCTCGGAATTGATTCTGCTGCCTTTTTAAGATGCAGTACGGACTAATGAAGAATGGAATAGGAGCTACTGAGATAGGAAGAAAATATGTTTAATTCGTAAATCTAGGATTTTGATGATTTTCCCGACCATTTTAATGTCTTAAAAATTATTTACTATGCGTCAGTCTTTGCAATGATGAGAAGACAATAAATACAACCAAGATCTGGAATTTTTTTCAATCGTTTTTGAATCCTTGGAAATACTGTCCCACTGTATATACATTCGAGCAGACGCACGTCGAGGGAACTGCATACATACAAAATGATGAGTTTCATTACACATTTCGACTTGGGAGTTAATCATTACAGCAGGGACATAAAAGGCGTTAGCTTTGCTTTAAAATTTCTGAGCAATACACCGTGACAAATATTGGGAAACCCGAACTTCTAATCTATTGCAATATATAAGATCTACTCTGATAAGATTTTGCAAGAACAAACATAAACGCATTAAGGAATCGTCTACTCCATTAAACACACATTCTTTAATATTCATTTCAATCAATCAAATGGCGCCACACAGAGATAGCTATCCACAAATATATAAAATAAATATGTATATTATAATAATAACATCTAATATTATATATAGTATCTATTATATAATATCTATATATATATATATATATATATATATATATAATATATATATATATATATAGATAGAGAGAGAGAGAGAGAGAGGAGAGAGAGAGAGAGCAAGTACGCCTCTCTCAAGAAGACGTCCCGCTGGATAATTCTGGGGTGGGGGGTGGGGGATCCATTACCCAAAACGCGGATTCATTAGGGACCCGAGAATGAAGACAAATGATTCGGGGCCCCGAGAGACGAAGGCGCGGAAATGACAACCGTCCCCCCCCCCCCCCCCCCCCCCACCCCCTCCTTTCCGATGACGGACGGACCCGCGGCTTCGCAAATTGCCGCCCGCGCGCGCCAATTACGGGCCGGTCATTAGTATACGAATTGGCATAAAGCGGTTGAGCGATTTGCCAATTACGTCTACGCAGGAGAGAGAGAGAGAGAGAGAGAGAGAGAGAGAGAGAGAGAGAGAGGATAAAAAAGTTTCAGAGACTACCGTAGGATTCAATGCACTGAAAAACGTAAACGTTAAAAAAAAAAAAATAAATATTCATGGAAATGACTGATAATAGTGATTAAAGAAGATACAAACCGGTTAAAACTATTATTATTATTATTGAATATTATAGCTTTTTCAACGGCGTTTAATTTATATAGAATCTTCTCAATTCTTCTTGCTGTCTTTTACTCAACAGCTTGTAGCTGGTATATCATGTTTCTTGTATACTCTCTTAGATGACAGCCTGTGCGCTGTCGACACGTCAGAGGAAATAAACCTAAGACGACTGAAATCTTTATATGTCCTTAGGAAACCTGATACACCAGCTACATGCTGATGAGAAAAAGACAATAAGAAGAACTGAGAAGATTCTATATGAATTAAATGCCGTTGAAACAGCTATAATATTCAATGCTACTGCCCTCAGAGAAGGCCTCCTTCCTTATTATTATTATTTTTTTTTTTGATGATGAGATAAATAGTTATTATTATTATTATTATTATTATTATAATTATTATTATTATTATTATTATTATTATTATTATTATTATTATTGGCAAAATGAAAGCTAGCATCCACATACGTACTCACTAGACAAATAAGTAAAAAATAAATTCATAAATGTGGTGCTTTTCATTAAATGACAAACATCAAGGATTACTATGTTTCACTTTATAGTCTTTTTGAGCATCAATTTCTAGGAAAAAATGTCACGCTATTTCATTACTCGTCTGCTGTAAAGCCAGTTTTAGTAGCCATAACCAATCACTTAATCGATTTCAGAACTTGTTCGCGCTATACTAATTCAAAAATTATTAGTTTATATTTTAAGGATCTATACAATTTGAAATGTAAAAAAATGTTGCTAATTTAAAAATTACTACTCGTAATATGAATTAATGTCTTTCAATGACTAAGGTTTCACTTTATACGGTTTACAAGTTTTTACAGGGATCTACAGGCCTTTCATATGCAAGACATTGCCAAAAATATCCGGAATTTAACACGTAGAACAATAATAACAATAAGAATAATTTGGGTGACGAAACTTGCATCAATGATAACTAAGTCGACAACTGCAAAAAGTGTTTCATTTCTTTTAAAGATCCTATTACTGATCCTTAGGAAAAAGTACAATCGATCAATCGATCATAAAAAATCAAAACTTTCTTAAAATGAAAAATCCAGTACAGTACATTTCACACAAAAACACAAAACAAAACAACAGTACATTCCAAGTAGCTTTCCAAATCGACTTACTATTCTCCTTGCATTTTAATACATTTTTATCTGCATTAAATTATCGATTTATTATTCCCCTTTTTTTTTTAATTAGTGAGATCTCTTCTTTCTGTGTTTTCCTTTACGTCCTCTTACTTCTTCCCTATGAACACCATAATATTATTTGGAAGCTTGAATTTCAAGTCAGTGGCCCCTCTGGTGGCCTTGTTCCATATGAATAGGGTTCATCTTCTGTATAATAATAATAATAATAATAATAATAATAATAATAATAATAATAATAATAATAATAATAATAATAATATTTTGGAATAAGAAACCCTGATTTTAAACAAATTCTGTTGAATAAAATTAATTCGCTGAATTCTGCCATTTTATTCAACACAATAATAATAATAATAATAATAATAATAATAATAATAATAATAATAATAACTAATAATAATAATATAATAATAATAATAATAATAATAATAATAATAATTTCATCATCATCTCTTACTGTTAAACTAAGTCAGCCTTATGCCAGGCACGGGTCGCCCCTCGGGCATCCCGCAGGACTTTTGCCTACCACCCCAAGGATCGTGTATCGGGCTTCGAGTAACGTGATCGTCCTGGGCATCATGAAAAATACGAAAAAGGGGCGCTGGGGCTGTCTGTGGCGGCCGTAATGGTAGCAATTAGCTCGGCTCAGGTAGATGTGGAAGGTTACTCAGGTGTCAAGTGGCCCCTCATCGCTTATTGGCGCTCGGAGATAAACATCGGACTTTTTTTTTTAAGTTATATTTTTCCCTCCTCCTCCTCCTCCTCCTCCTCCTCCTCCTCCTCCTCCTCCTCCTCGTTTTTCATTTTATTAATTTTTTCTTTTTATTTTAGGGTAAGTTTTATCTTATCTATAAGTTGCGTTCAAGTAAATGCACTTTAGGATAACCTACCGGAATATCAACTACAGGTTAAATAAATGTGTGGATTTTCCAAGCAGTTGTAACTTCAAAATTGGAAAACCCATATCTCCAGCTGTTGTTGTTTTTTTATTTTGATTGAGCTGGCCTTTTGCCAGCACGGGCTCTTGCTCATAGAGCAGCCCGTAATCTCCAGGTAACATACAAAACCTCCTACTACCTAGTAAGTCGGATGATACAATGGAATAAATAATAAACAAAAATAAAGAAAAAAAAGGTTCATGATAAATTTAAGAGAAAGTTCATTATACAAGATCTAATTTTGCGGGAAAAACCCTCATACAACGTATGGCATACATATATACATAACAAGTATACAGAACCGATTTTCCAAGTCTATTCCCCACAAAAAAAAGCTAAAAATTATGATAAGAAATAATACATACACGATTTATAATTCTCAATAGTAACCTATGTATAAAGAGGATTACAAAAATATGATAAGAACAACATATACTCAATTTATAATTCCCAATGGTAACCTATGTATAAAAAGGATAAAAGTAAAAAAAAAAAAAAAAAGTCAAAATCTGACTTGGCTGTAACACCAGCGATAATGAAAAAAAGGCCGAGGGCTGATAAGCCAGATGCTTATCTTGCGGTCATCGGAAAATGGGAATTTTTTCCAGCTGATTTCGAAGGTTTTAATTTACGGAATATGTTTCTTTTTTTACTTTAATCCAATTTTGATGGTTCTGTGTTTACTGTTATTATTATTTTATTATTATTATTATTTTATTATTATTATTATTATTATTATTATTAATACAGCGCTGCAATTATTATTATTATTAGTGAAGAGATACAGCGACTGCAACGCCCATAAACTAAATCAATCAGAAGTTGCACAGTAATGAAAATGGAATACATATGCGGTTTGTAAGTGCATATTATTATTATTATTATTATTATTATTATTATTATTATTATTATTATTATTATTATTATTATTATTGAAAGAGAGAAACCTCTGCAATGCCCATATACGAAAAGAGACAAACTTCTATCGTGATGAAAATAGAATATCCATTTGTAAACATGTATTTCGTAAGGAAACGGTACCGACGGTGAGAGAGAGAGAGAGAGAGAGAGGTCATTAATGAGAGGGGGTAACCTGAAACCCCAATTCTCCCTACCTGCGGCATACAGCGAGAGGCAGCACGTACGCACACACAGATACAATTGAACGCAGTGATAAGAGACTCCGATCCCAGAGATAAGGAGTAAGAAGCTAACAGCTTATTTCTGTGGTTTAATAAGGAATTCGCCGCCCCCTCTCCCCGCCCCCCCTACAAAACCATGTCCCCTCTATACTGGACGATGTCTCCTGTCCTTAGAGAATTTTGAAAAGCGAAAGAAGTAAGAATGCGCCTAAGTTTCTTCGGGGCAATCGAGTTTTCTGCACAGTGTATAATGCTGTATGACACTCTCAGCCGCGGCCGATGAAACATTCAGCCACGGCCCGGTGGTGGCCTACGGTGTTACCTACAACAGGGCCAGACGCACGATCATGGCCAACTTAAAACCTTAAATCAGATAAAAACTAGTGAGGCTAGAGGGCTGCAATTTGGTATGTTTGATGATTGGAGGGTGGATGATCGGCGTACCAATTTGCAGCCCTCTTTGGCCTCAGTGGTTTTTAAGATCTGAGGACGGACAGTAAAAGTGCGGACGGACAGACGACAAACCCATATCAATGGTTTTCTTTAAAAAACTAATAAAAGGGAGTTCTGATAAAGCACAAACATTTTTTTTTTTTTTTTTATAAAAACTGGCGACAAAATTAACGAGCATATTAGTAGCACGTTTAGCACTACTGCGTCTGTAAATAATTACAAACTTACAATGCCGAATCCAACACTGGTTATCTTTGTGATTTCATGCGAAACCTAAAGCTCTGTTGATAACATAGAAAATCTATAATAAATCACGCTATGAAGACTGAAACATCTCAAATTTCGTTAGAACAGCGATGACAAAATATTCTAATGCACATGATATGAAACGCTGCACAAATATGTATACATTTATTTCAATAGCCTACAGTGGTTGATGAAAACAATAGGGCAATAATCACTGAAACGCCGTGAAACGAGGGGCAAGTTATGTCTAATAGTTCTGGTGACTTTTATCTGTATCCGGCTGATAAATGTATATGTATGTTTACAATCACACCGACACGTGGCTTATATATATATATATATATATATATATATATATATATATATATATATATATATATATATATAT
This sequence comes from Macrobrachium nipponense, assembly GCF_015104395.2. Taxonomy (NCBI): domain Eukaryota; kingdom Metazoa; phylum Arthropoda; class Malacostraca; order Decapoda; family Palaemonidae; genus Macrobrachium; species Macrobrachium nipponense. The sequence goes on from NC_087212.1 coordinate 5,619,950, forward strand.
ATATATATATATATGGGGGGAATTTAGGCCAGGTTTACATCGAAACTCAAAGCTCACCGATCATAAGAGCCACCTGTCAATCAATACCTGTCCATCTTCACAGCGTTGATTGACAGATTCCTCGAGAATGACACTCTCCCAAGAGGAACATGTTTTCTCCTTCAACCTATCACACTGCTCCTTCCCATCTTCAACGAATCACCCCCTTCCCACCCCCTCCCCCACTTCGACCTTATCTGTCAATTTACCCCTACCCATCCCCTTCCCATTTACAAATAAGATCCCCTGACCCCAGTCTCCTCCGTCGCGTCTCGTCGTCCTTATATGTCACACTTTTATTCCTCCAAGATGTCACATTTCTCCCACCCTCCACTTCCCCATGGCCAACAGACATCCTCCCACTAGCCAGCCCCGCCCCCCCCCACCCCCCCCCGGCCCCCAATTCCTCCTTAAGGTCTGGTAATTTACGAGAGAATATCACTCTTTTTCCATCTGATCCTCTTCAGCTGGGATCATCGTCAGCTTGGCCGATAACGGGATCTCTCGATTGATAAGGAATCTCTCGATTGATAAGGACTCGATGCGCACGTGTGTTATCTGTCAGTCTCTTAAGGGATAAAGACACTAAATTTACGGCCCATGTTTCCATGTACTGATTCTTTCGGTATTTTCATAAGCTTTTTTTTTATTATTACATGTAATCATGCGCTGCTTACGTGTAATGAAACTGGTGCTTACATGTTTGCTTGCATAAAAACTATACAGCTGTTGTGCCTTGGGAAGAGAGAGAGAGAGAGAGAGAGAGAGAGAGAGAGAGAGAGAGAGAGAGAGACGTGTCCTTATAGAGAGATGATTCATTTTAGCATTTATTATAGAATACCTCGGAGAGAGAGAGAGAGAGAGAGCGAGAGAGAGAGAGAGAGAGAGAGAGAGAGAGAGAGTGTCCCATTTGAGATATTTATTATTTTAAACTTTCGCATAAGTGTCTATAACCATTACTGCGAGGTCACATTATTATAATGAACCGAAAATCAACCAATATTATTCTCCGGCGTCCCTAGAAGACGACCATCGCCTCACGGCACAACCAGAAGCAACAAAATAAAATTAAAACATCACTGGCTATCGATCAACCAACGAGGCTCCGATAAGCCAAGACGTTTTTTTTTTTTTTTTTTTTTATCTCCAGCCTTGAGATTCTTCAGGTGTTCAAAGCCCTCAAAAAACAGACAAGAAAAGGGAATGAGCGAGAGATAATTCCTCAATCTCGTTACTGAAGATTTCCACTTTTTATCAGTTTGGGCGGCTCGACCCCGGCTGAACTTTCGAAACCTTGGACTTATCGACGAGCGCGATCATCCGCTTTTGATATCCTTGTTGTTGCTGTGATGGTATATTCTCGAGGCACAACGAATGATAACAATATTATTATTATTTATTACTATTATTATTATTATTACGTATATGGTCTTTTCAATTCTTCTTATTATTCTGTTCTCATCAGGGCTGATATTTGCTAATAGCTGGCCGATGTTCATATCTTGGTTAAAGAAATGTTTTCTGAAAATACTAATATATTGATATGATAACAAAAGTGGTTAACAAATCTTAGTCTAAGGGCGTAACGGAATTCCAACGTTTCCAACCGTATCATCGGTTCATTTTCAAGGAAAGGTGAGCGTGAACTGATTGGAATGGGGTCGTTCGGCGGTATTTATTGTGTCCCAGGTGCTCTGTCTGGAGACTGGGAGCGTAGTATTGGGCAGGGGCACCTGATTGGTCCGTTCGATCGGCTCTATGGTGCCGGCGGGCGGTGCCCTACGCGCCACCGTCGGGAGGAATGAAGTCTCTTGAGTGATGTAGAGGCTGGGTCTCTCCTTCCCGATGTGTAGGGCCTCCAAGAAGCGGAGGCGACGGTGGTCTGCCGCCTTATCGATAATACCGATATTAGGAATAATGTCCTTCCGAGTTATCCTGGTATTGTGGACGTTTTTTGCATGGTTATGGATGGCGCCTTCCTGAGCGTGGCAGGATACCTCTTGGAAAATGGCATCGTTGTCATACCAATGTAGGCGCCGGGGCATTCCCGGACAGGGCATTTGTATTGGTAGACAACGTTAGTTTTCTTGAGAGGGTCCTGCATCACGGGGGCTGGATTGTTTTTCATAATCAGGCCACTGGTTTTCTTGCTTTTGAAGTAAATGATCAATTTCACTTTTTTCGCAGGGTCCGTGGGGGAGACGTTCCTTTCAATGATGTTACAAAGGGCTCGTTCGTCCTCTTTGTATTTCTTGTGAAATACTCCTTTGTAAAAGAGAGTGACGTATTCAAGGGCGGCGGGGCGAGGCTCCTGCTGGTACCACTTATCGATGTTTCTGCGAATGGCTTTTTCGATGTCCCGGTTGGAATACCCGTTGTTAATTAAAACTTGGGCAACACGTTCTAATTCAGTGTGCGTCCTTCCACGAAGAGCAGTGTGAGAGAGCTCTCTTGATGAAGGCTCTAATTGCAGTGCGTTTGTATCTCTCTGGACACTCGCTCTCGCCGTTCAGGCACAAGCCCAGGTTCGTGGGTTTCGTATACACTTGTGTTACGAAGCGTTCTTCTTGTTGCCCGACGAGGACGTCAAGGAAGGGGAGGCGACGGTCACGGCAATGCTCGATGGTGAAGTTGAGTCAGTTCACGTCCACCTTTCCTTGAAAATGAACCGATGATACGGTTGGAAACGTTGGAATTCCGTTACGCCCTTAGACTAAGATTTGTTAACCACTTTTGTTATCATGTCAATAAATTAGTATTTTCAGAAAACATTTCTTTCACCAAGATATGAACATCGGCCAGCTATTAGCAAATATCAGCCCTGATGAGAAGAGATTAATACGAAGAATTGAAAAGACCATTTATAAAATCAATTCCACTGATGCTGCCATCATCTTTAACAAAACATGTTTGAGAGAGGGTCTCATACCTTCATATATAACTATTATTATTATTACCTCAGTAGACGAAACCTACTCACATGGAACAAGCACACCATAAGGGCCCACTGACTCGAAACTCAAGTTTCCAAATAATGTTGGTTTCAACCTCCCACTGCAGCAGTAACGGATCATGATACAGAGCCAGTAGTGGTTTTAAGTCGTCCTGGGGGAGAGACGCGAACCCGCGACATCCGAGTGGCATACCACGACATTAACTACTAGGTTGTCTGGCCTGGCGGGGACACTTCTTCAGGGATACAGAGTAACTGCGTGTGCACGTGTGCTGTATATATAAATCATATATATAATATATATATAATATATATATATATATATATATATATATATATATATATAAATATATATATATATAATAATGTATGTAAGTACACACACACAAACAACCACACATATATATACACGTGTGTGTGTGTGTGCATGTATGTAAATTTAAGACCCAAATAGCTCATTACTATAAAATTTACCATTACATGGATATTAGGTTATATCATAGAAGTGAACCTACCCCGACAAGGAACTGAACCCACGACATTTTGCAGTGGAAAAGTGGTTCGCGTGACACTGATTCGATCCGCTCAACCATCAAGAACACAGTCGAGGGCACTAGGTCACTATCGCCCATGTTCCAACCCAAAATGGAATATAGGTTCGATAGAATTGAATCCATTCGAGGTTTATGTTATTCCCAAAAGTATAGTAAATTCCGTAATAATGCGTTATTTGTGGTCTTGTACTTAGAAATTATTAAAAAGGCACACTTGTAAAGTTGGTAACAAAACTATTATTCATATATACATATATATATATACAGATACTACATAACAGACACATACACACACATACAATACATACATACATACACACACACACATATATATATATTTTATAAGTGTGTGTATTTGTCTGTTATGTATGTATATATATATATATATATATATATATATATATATATATATATATATATATATATATATATATTAGGCACAAGTGAAATTGTTAACAGAATCATTATTCCTATATACATATACATAAATACGTACATAACAAACACATACACATATATATATATATATATATATATATATATAATATATATATATATATATATATATATATATATATAAATATATATTGTATATAATATATATAATATTTTTACCCCCCCCCAAATTGATGCAAAGTTATTTCTCTATAAGATATTTCTACACGTCAAAATCTTTTAAAAATTCTGCCCAAATCTGAAAGAAAAAAATGTACAAGTTCCACATGAACGATTCAAAAGGTTTTTATAGACTTACGCAGCAACGTCTCAAACGAACAAGAAACTTTCAGTCCTTAAATGACAGAGACGTTTCAAAAAAAAAACTCAAGAATTATGCATTAAAAATAGACCTCATAATTTCATCATGCTCGTAATGCACGCATTATGTATACATATACCTAAACATATAATAACGCATGCATATATATATATATGTATAAATATACACATTTATATACAACGAAATAACTCGAAAGCACTTGATATTCCTACTTTTAATCTTATTTGGCCTCAACTTAATATAGTGAGATATAAATACACATATATATATATATATATATATATATATATATATATATATATATATATATATATATCTCAACAGGGGTTCAAGCAGACAGCATTTCACATAAATCAATTTATGGAAAAGTTTCCCAGCATAAAACATTGGCACATCATCAGTCTGAAATTACAACATTAAAAAAAGTTACTTACAAAAGACTATAAAACTAACTCAGGTAAACGAGTAAAAACTGAACAGATTTTACATTTACTGATAAGTTAAAAATCTAACATTTCAAAAAGAGAAAAAAAAAAACAAAAAAAATAAAAAGAAAGAAAGAAAGCTAACCCGAATACAATAAAAAAAAAAACAAGAAACCAGGGTTCGGTCTAAGGAGGAGGGCAGAATGACTAGAAAGTCAAGAACCGCCCAAACTATAATAGCTAAAAAGTTTATATGAATCATCCCCCCCCCACCCCGCCCCCCCCAAAAAAAAAAGACAATTTCATGCTTTTCGAAACCTGAAAGAAAAAAAGAACATTTCTATATTGAGGGCCCATAATCGCCATATTGCCAGTGTCAACAAACCTTCATATATATATATTCCTGCAACCTCCTCGACGTGTTCCCTCCTTCGTACTCCTTTGAAGCTCTCCTTTCTCCCTTTAATTCAAATCTTCCTTTCACATCGAAAGCCCTCTCCAACCTTTTCTTAACCCCTCCCCCCCCAACACCCCCCCCTTATTCGTTCACCTTACGAACTCAGCCTCTTTAACATTTATATAAATATCTTTTCTTTCCAGCTGCCGTCTTTTCCCACGGTACCAGCATCATCAGCTCTCCTTCTCCTCTACCTCTCCTCTCCTATAACCCCCCCTACCCCCCTCCCTGATGAGGGGGCGGTGTGGAAGGGGCCCCCCGCTCCTCCCAACTCCTTCACCCACCTTCAACTTTCCTTCACCATTCTCTGGGCAGGGAAAAGGGGCGCCTCTCGGGGCGCCTACCCAACCATGACTACCCAAGGGCGTTGTTGTGAATCATGCCCCCCACCCCCCTCTTCTATTAAACCTGTGTTTTATGTCCACCTGAAATGCCCAATTAACAATAGAGGATGAACCGTTCTGCGTCCGTGCCATATACCAAAGCTTAGCAACAAACACTTCTCCTCATTGGGTGATTCCGAACCTATTTCATAACTACTCGAAAGAAATAATGATACGGCACAAATTATCATTCTGATAATAGCTCTCTCTCTCTCTCTCTCTCTCTCTCTCTCTCTCTCTCTCTGTCGGACAAATACGGATATTCACGGAGCGAGACCGGGCACTCGAGCATGTCTTAGATAGGTGGTCAAGGAAGAACAGCCCTTGCGACAGAGGGCAGAAGCGGTCATTTAAGGGAAAGGGCATAGTGGGAAAGAGGGAAAAGGGGGGTAGGGGGTGGAGGAAGGTGGTTTAGCCCATCATCTCCTTTGTTGTCGTCCCATTTTTATATTGGTCACAAGCGACGTAAAGGGCGGAAAAAAATAAGAAATAAAAAGAGAGAGAGAGAGAGGCTGGAGAGAGGATAGGGTTAAGAAATGGGGGTGGGGGTGGGGTGATAGGCCCGAGGAATAATATACATTTGGGAGACGGCCTTTTCATACGAAAAAAAAACATCCCTCTAATTTTTTATATACCTTTTTTTACGTCGTAGCGACTTTAATGTGACGTGTAGGATTAAAGAGCGGCTGTGACAGGGTATGGGCAAGAGTCACGTGTGTTATAGAGTCGAATAAAGAACAAGGATAAAAGTAATGGGATGGACACGGGGAAGGAGAGAGAGAGAGAGAGAGAGAGAGAGAGAGAGAGGAGAGAGAGAGAGAAATATCTCATTATCCCTCAGTAACGGGAACTGCCGCGACTTAAGTCAGAGTGGTATTATGCTTTCACCTAAACTACAACTAAAAAAATGACAACAAAAATATATCAGAAATCATGGAAAACGACTTAAAATCAGTAGAATAAGTAGAGACAGCTCAACTGGGGATTAAAAAAAGAAACAAGTATAATCAAATTAACAATAAAAATGTCCAGTTTACACAGTCTCTGGGTGACGTTCATGAAGTCAATGTGACATTTAACTGAAGCAGGTTCGATTATATTGTTTACGAATTGTATTGTTACTGTTATCCCTATCTTAAATTATATTTTTACGAAATTATATTGCTAAATTATAAAATAACTTGTTATCCCGATACCAATGAAGCATGGGATTCAAAGTATCAATATGCCAAAAGGCATTCGACATTTGTCCTGAACTGACCTATCTCCTATCGTAAATTATATTTTTACGAATTATATTGCTAAAATATAAAATAACTTTTATCTCCCTCCCAATGAATCATGGGGTTAAAAGTATCAATAAGCTGTTTAATTCTTGTTTCCATCATAAAAACACCTGCCATTCATGCAAGGCACCTCATCAATGCAGCCTCAAGAAACTGAGGTGGAGGTTCTTCATCTGTATATTTTTCAGGTTTATTTGAAAATTTTAAAACAAAATCGATATTGCAATTCTGACAAAAAGTAGGGGCATGCCTTCAAAGAAATCTGCAAGGTAAAATCAACACATTTTTACTGTTAAAAGTCTCTGGATGAAAAGTTTTCTGTATTTTCCGCTAAGTACATTCAACGAGATACCTAGAACACTTTAATTTCTCCAAGATGGTGCAACTGTTTTCAAACTCATTCTGAAGTAATTCTAATTTTCACCTCAGAACAGAAACACTTTATCAAGATTATTCATAGCGTGTGTGACATTTAGAGCCGCGTTACCGATAACAAGAATCTCTTGTCAATTCTTAATAAAAAGGGTCCTTATCTCGCCAAATGTCGATCCACGGCATTTACCCAAAATCCAGAGATGAAATTAACATGACTCCTGTAATCCCTCACATAAACCTCAACCCCCCGCAAAAAAATACTGTTACTTAACTCTGCATAACCTAAGGATATAGAAACCAAAGCGTACTTCGTTCCTGATGAATCACGAAGCAATAAAACACAAAGGAGCTGACGTAAGCAATAATAATCTTGTACCTCGTGAAAGGAATTAGGATTCCCTTATCACTTTTACTGAGGATAAAAATATCAGAAAGGTTTCTCGTTGATGACAACATATCACAAGCTCTACCAAAGAGTCTCCTCACTTCTTATCACCTGAGGAGACTCTTGATAGGTCCGTATATCATTTTAAACAATAATAAAAATATATGAACGACTAAACTTTGAAATTTAGGCTGTAAAGTCAGGCACTGGGGCACATTAGCCGTTCAGTACTCTAGACAGAATAGAGGGAGTTTGAGTGGTTGGAAAGCAAGATAAGCAGAAAATAACTGAGACTAAGAACAAGAATCTAAAGGGGGAAAAAAATTCCAAGACAACCTTAATTAAGAAGTAAGAGTTCGAGATGTTGAAAAAAATTAAAACTTAAGTGTGAAGGTCTGGAATCCAAATCCAGATTCAATTTCCCATGACAATGAAGTTCATATTAGGTTATAAAGGCACTTGAAATGTTGCCAGTTACAGTAAGGTACGTCAAGAAATATTCTAGAATGGAATAAAAATATTTTTAGGCCAAAGGCCAAGCTCTGGGACCTACAGGGTCATTCAACGCTGAAAGGGAAATTAAGAGCAAAATAAAAAAGGAGGAAAACCTCAGAGTTGCACCATGAAACAATTGTTAGAAAGGGTGGAAAGTAAGATGGAAGAAAGAGTATATGAACGGAGGTACGGTAAAAGGAATGAAAGGGGTGGCAGCTAGGGGCCGAAGGGACGTAGCAAAGAACCTTACTTAATGCCTACACCGCTTGAGGTGTAGGTATTACACCCCTGCGAGGGGTGTTGGTTGGTCTCCATTCGAAATTATTAAAAATATTTCTACCAAGGCTCTTCTTCCTCGTGCGATTCGGTGCAAATGACGAATACTGGAAAGGACGTAATATTTTGACAATCAAATGCAATGATCATGGTAGCCTAAACATTCACAAATAAAAATGATGCCCGTCTCTAAGAAATTAAAAATAAACTACAACATGGAAAGATGCATAAATTCCGCATTAATGATCATGCAAAAAATTACAATTAACCGTTTTAATTACCATCAACAAGGTTTTAACTAGTACAAACGAAACGCATGATTCTGGAAAGGTACAGTTATAGTTATACCCATTTTTCCGAACGAATTTCTCCTGTAATAATAATAATAATAATAATAATAATAATAATAATAATAATAATAATAATAATAATAATAATAATAATAATAATAATAATAATAATAATAACACTACCCTCCTTACTTACAATGCAAAAACTATACATTTCATAATATTTATTTATTCATTTTATCTTTTTTTTTGCAACCTGGACATATAAAATCATCTTTGATGTACAGAAATTAACCTCAAAGAATATGCATAAACATTGTGCCATAACGTGAACATTTTCACAAGAGTAATTTTAATGCCTAATGGAGGTTGCTTATTTCAACATCTTACTGCAGTGCCAGATAAATTCGCCGGTCAATCTCTCTATGCTTTATGATTAGATTTCTTAACATATCCTATCACTGATTCATAATGAACATGATTATATATAACAAGGAAATAAATATAACTATAAAAAGGTTAATAATTAGTTTACTTCCTGGAGATACTAAAACTTTAAAAATTAGCCTCTGATGCAGAAAATAATCATAAATTATAAGGAAGTTTTCACCTTTTCTTTTAAATAATCGCAATTTTTCACCTTTCTTCTTTTACAATTGCCAGAAAATAATCGTAAATTATAATCAATTTTTCGCCTTTTTTTACAATCGTTATTTTTTAATTTTTTTTTAACAATCGCAATTTTTCACTTTCCTTTTTATAATCACCTGAAAATAATCATAAATTATAAGCAATTTTTCACCTTTTTTAAACAATCGTAATTTTTCACTTTTTTTTAACAATCGCCAGAAAATAATCATAAATTATAAGCAAGTTTTCACCTTTTTTAAACAACCATAATTTTTCACTTTTTTTGTTTTTTAACAATCGCAATTTTTAACTTTTTTTTTTAACAAACGCCAGACAATAATCATAAATTATAAGCAATTTTTAACTTTTTTTAATAATCGCAATTTTCCACTGTTTTTTTTTTAAATAATCGCAAACTTTCCAAATTCTCTCTCTCCCCCATTCGTCATATTTTCAAATCCTCCCTTTTGCGAAAGGGCCCCCTTGGTTTCGCCCAAAACAATAAAGAATGGGGGATGATAATAATAATATCAAATATTCCATTCAAATCGGGGAAAAATATTTTTGCCCCGAATTTGTTTCTCGGCTTCTCAATGTTTGGGCCAAACCGGCGGAGATTTCCCGGCATAAAGGAGCGGGGTGGGTGGGTGGGTGGGTGGTGGAGGGCGCCCTCTTTCAACCAGATAATGGCTAACAAACTGAAAGCCAGTTTACTTAAGACTGGTCTAATTCTCTCGCTGCTAAAGACCCACGTTCGTTTCGCCTCCGGTTCCCAAAGGGCAGAGTACGGATAAATATAATGAGGATTGACCTCGAGAGAATGTCATTGTATCGCCGACGCCTAGAGAGAGAGAGAGAGAGAGAGAGAGAGAGAGATCGGCCGGTCCCTAACAATTGGATTTCCCGCCTCCAAATCCGGTACGATTCGCGCGTGAGGACTCTCAAAAGCGCGCGCATCTCCTCCATCCGTCTTCGCGAGGTTTTGTGTACCCGGTCCTGTCGAAAAATATGTTTTGCCTCGTTTTAATGGACCGTCGTAATGCATTCCGCCACGGCGCCCCTTTTTGTCCTCCCTCGCCCCGGGATCACAGGATGACCCACAGCTTCTCTTGGGGGCACTTGTGTTGTTTACTTTAAACTTACTTTGTTTTATTTATATATCCGAAATTTAAATAGGGTGCAATATTGCCTGTGCAAGCGAACTCAATCAATGCTTGTTTACAGACAGATAAATTCGAGTCGGAGCAAATTCCTGAACAAGTTCATATGAATATTCATATGTTCTACTTTCAAAAAAATAAAATGGTGGCAGGCTTCACCTTGATATTCACACACATATATATATATATATATATATATATATATATATATATATATATATATATATATATATATATATATTATACACCTAAATTTACCCAAAAATATTATATATATATATTATTATATATATAAATATATATTATATATATATATATATATATATATATATATATCACACACCAAATTTAACCCAAAAATATTCCTATCTGTAAGAATAACACATTAGTATAGTCGAATTACTCCATTACAGGGGAAATAAGTGAATTGCAATAACGATAAAACATTAATGAAATACCAGCGAGAGACAAAATTTTAACAATATAAAAATTACTGGTCTGTGAGATATGGAGCTTGTGGCTCACGAGGTCAGTGGAACTGTGGAACTGTGGAACTGCGGGACGGTCTTCCTGGCAACATATATTGATGCTTTTATTCATAATATTTACTATATGGGCGTGTACTATATGGACGCCATTAGACGAAATTATGCTTCATCAATCAGGCCAAGAAATGACGCTTCTTGAATTCGGAAAGAGCATCGACTTCTGTGTTTCCAAGCCTCATCATGGAACCTTGACACTGACACCAGTTTCAGTGACACCTCTATAATTACGAGACGAGTAAAACTTAAATTTTGAGCCTCTGCTTCCTTCGGTGTTTGAAAAATAATGGAACATAAAATTCAGTACAAAGCCCAAGCGTTCGGACCTATGAGGTCATTCAGCGCTGAAACGGAAATTTTGAGTACAAAGATTTTAAAAGGTGTAACAAGAGTAAAACCTCGCATTTCGCACCACGAAACACCTGTTATAGTAGAGTAGAAAGTAGGATGGGAGACAGATACTATGAATGGAGGTACAGTAAAAGGAAAGAAAGCGGTTGCAGCTAACCGTCGACGGGAATGAACCTTAAGTAATGTCTATAGTGCAATGCGTGAGGTGCACTAACGGCATTACCCGCCTACAGAGTCTGGTTTGGGACCAGTATGTCAATAAGACTTAATATTTATGACAGGATATTTATGATTTATGATTTATTTGATAGAATGAAGGTGTCAAAAAGGAATAATGTGCATGTTGAACAGTACGCAAAGATTATTTCTAATATAATGTATCGTATTTATTTTAATTTTCGTTGATGAAACAACGCTCTATTTGACCGTAGATTTCAGCACGCGCCCCGAGTAAGCAAGAGATCGGATCACACCTTGTTGTGAACTACAATACTTGTCTGAAATGACCAAATACGGTAATTGACATTTTCTGAAATGACTAAATACAATAAGTGACATTTTCTGAAATGACTAGATACGATTATTGACATTTTCTGAAATGACTAGATACGATAATTGACATTTTCTGAAATGACTAGATACGATAATTGACATTTTCTGAAACGACAAGATACGATAATTGTTATATAACTAGATTAAATTATGATAATCCCCAGGATGATATTGGACCAAAGTACAATAATTAATTCAATGTTATATAAATCGATTAAATTACAATAATCCCCAGGATGATATTGGACGAAAATACAATAATTAATTCAAGTCTGTCGGGATGTTTGTATTCGCTCGGGCTCGCTGTCTTAATCCGGACCGTAATGAAGTTTTGGCCGAAATGTTTATGTCCACCTCTTAATCGGCCCGCTGAGCCAACCAAAGCAGACCCCGGCCTCCCCAGCGGGCCAGGGGGGAGTCTTAGAAACGGTGAGTAAATCCTGGCTAAAACCTTTTCTGAAAGATCTCCAAATCCGGACTTTTTCACACTTTGGACACCGGAGACGCCATTACTGATATCTCTTTAAGTCTTCAAAGGTTCATTGGGACCGTTTTCAAAACGTCCCCCACCCCGGCCCGACCCCCACCCCCCGTGTGGGTCCAATTCTTCCCCTATCCCTCTCATCCCCGGAAGAACCACCCTTTCGCCAAGTCTTATGATTCTGCTTGCACCATTCCTTTCCCCCTCCTCTACCTCCTCCTCTGCCTGTCATACCCCAAGAGGAAACCAACCCCCTTTTCCAAGTCTTATAATATTGCTTGCATCTGAAACCCCCTCCCCCCCCCAACCAATTCCTCTTCTCCTCCCTCAACCTCCTCCCCCACCCCTTCCAGACCGACCTCTTTAATCACAATCCCATCACGTGGGCGGCTCGGATCCATCACAGCCACATCAATAGCCAGCGTCCACATCTCGAA
>NC_087212.1:5640301-5675301 GCF_015104395.2 Macrobrachium nipponense
TAATGAAGAATTAAACAAAGATTGGGATAACATTTTCGTAAGTGATGACATAAGGGTAAATACGGAGATATTATAAAATATGGAGAAAATAGTGGAAAAAATATATACGAAGAAGAAAGTAAACATCATTCATGCATACCAAGAGACAGAAGGATCTTGTTCCAGAAAATCAGAAAGTGGAAAAAAGGTCTTGCAAAAGAAAAAAATGCATGGAAAGTTATAGAACTAAAAAGTAAGATAGAAAATGCAGAACAAAAGATTATACAATCAAAAGAAAATGAAAAACGGACTTGGAAGAAAAAACCCTATTAAATATCAAGCAAAACCCCAAACTATTATACTCATATGCGAAGAAGATGAATAAAAGAAGAATAGAAATAGGCCCTCTGGAGATTGAAGGGAGATTAACGAATGAAAAAAAGGAAATTTGCAACATACTGCAGAACGATATAAGAGAGAATTCACCCCTAGAATAGATAATGAAGATAATGATATAGAAGTAAGGGAATGAAAATAGTGAATATTTAGCTGACATAGATATTAATGAAGCTGATATTGTGCGGCTATTAATGAAATTAAAAATGGAGCTGCTGCAGGGCCTGATGGAATTCCTGCTATTTTGTTAAAGAAGTAGTTCATTCTATCGCAAAGCCACTTGCAATATTATTAAGACAAAGTGTAGATACAGGCAACGATTTATGATGAGCACAAATTAGCATATATTACCCCTACTTTCAAAAGTGGATCAAGACTAGAGGCAAGTAATTATAGGCCTGTGAGTCTAACATCACATATGAAAAGTGTATGAAAGGGTAATGAAGAAAAAATATTATGAAACATTTAATAAAAAATAATTTGTTTAATAAAGGACAACATGGTTTCGTACCCGGAAAAAGTACACAAAACCCAACTGTTAGTCCACGTGAGAACATATTCAAAAACTATGAAAAGCGGAAATGAAACAGATGTGGTTTATTTAGACTTTGCAAAAGCTTTTGATAAAGTAGACCATAATATATAGCGAAGGAAAATAGAAAAAAACACAATATCGTGGATAAAGTAGGTAAGATGGTTTTTAAAGAATTTTTACACAACAGAAAAACAGATAGTTATGCAAACGACGAGAAATCGGATGAAGCCAAGGTAATATCGTGTGTGCCGCAAGGTCACGGTGTTAGCTGCAATACTGTTGTTATTATGATTGAAGACATAGACAATAATGTTAAGGATTCGGTAGTGAGTAGTTTCGCAGATGACACTAGAATAAGTAGAGAAATTACTTGTGATGAAGATAGGAACGCTCTACAAAGAGACCTTAACAAAGTATATGATTGGCGGGCAGAGGTAAATAGGATGGTATTAACTCTGATAAATTTGAATCAATAAATTATGGAGACAGAGAAGAAAGCTATATGCATATAAGGACCTAATAATGAGACCATCACAAATAAGGAAGCAGTTAAAGACCCTGGTGTGATGATATGAATAGGACATGTTATATGCAATGATCAAATAGCAACTCTGTTGGCAAAATGTAAAGCAAAAATGGGAATGTTGTTACGGCACTTCAAAACAAGAAAAGCTGAACACATGATTATGCTTTATAAAACATATGTTCGTAGTCCACTTGAATATTGCAATATGATATGGTACCCACACTATCAAAAGGATATTGCACAAATAGAGAGTGTACAAAGGTCCTTTACAGCTAGAATAGAAGTTAAGGACCTAGATACTGGAAAGACTACAATTCTTAAAATTATATAGTAGAAAGGAGAAGAGAACGCTACATGATAATTCAGCATGGAAACAGATAGAAGGAATAGCAGAAAAATATCATGGAACTAAAAATATCAGAAAGAGCAAGCAGAGGTAGATTAAATAGTGCCCAGGAAAAATAAGGAAAGCACACAGGACATTAATCCCACTACGCACCAGCATCGATAATGCAGCGTCTATTCAATGCGTTGCCAGCTCATCTGAGGAATATATAGGAGTGAAGCGTAGATGTGTTTAAGAATAAGCTCGACAAATATCTAAACTGCATCCCAGACCATCCAAGATTGGAAGATGCAAAATATACCGGAAGATGTACTAGCAACTCTCGGTAGACATTAGAGGTGCCTCACACTGAGGGACCTGGGGCAACCCGAACAAGATGTAAGGTCTGTAAGGTCTAAGGCTCTCTCTCTCTCTCCTGGGAATCGCCGCTATTAAAAACGCATCTACTTCTCTCTCTCTCTCTCTCTCTCTCTCATCTCTCTCTCTCTCTCTTCTTCTTCTTCTTCTTCTTCTTCTTCTTCTCACTTCCTGGAATCGTCGCTAATAAAACGCCTGTCTCTCTCTCTCTCTCTCTCTCTCTCTCTCTCTCTCTCTCTCCCTTTGAGGTCTTCCGACGGCCTGTCAATCAGGAGCTCGTCACCACCACCACCACAGGGTTCCCTTCAGTGTCACGTCTTTTCGCTACTTACAACAAGTTGAAATCCTCGGGCGGTCACTCTCAGGACGGATCCGAAAGAGGGGGCGGAGGGGGGTTGGGGGCTAATGGGGAGAGGGGATGACAACCGGACCGCCGGCCCCATTGTGACGAAGCTTTATTAAAAGCTGCTCCTGGACAAGCAATGAGGAAGAAGACGAACAATTGGAAAAAGTCTCTGGGTGGTCTCTCTCTCTCTCTCTCTCTCTCTCTCTCTCTCTCTCTCACACACAAGGTTATAGACACAGTAAAGCCGACAGTCAGTCCATTCGATATGAGATCCGCCTGGGCAATATCCGCTCTTCCTTCTACGGTGGTTATTTTTTCTCCCTCTGCGAGACTGAAGGTGAAACGTACAGAAGACATCCCGAAGGAAACTCCGACATATTGGTTCTCATCGAAAGACTCTCTTTGTCGTCTGCAACAAAAGCCGACGGCTCTCTTTGATGTTTTCATAGCCGGGATCTTTCTTTCTCTTTCTCTCTCTTCTCCCGGCTGGGCGATATCAGTCATCAATGGAAATGATGTTCCTTGTGAATGGATGCCCCTCTTTTTTTATCCTTTATCTCAATGCAGATTGGTCAATTAAATTTAATAAGAGGTAGATTAAATCACGATGGTGGATCGCCACAAGACATCGGCTCACATCACTAGAAACTGCGATGTTTTATGCTTTTCTTCTTCAAAGGATACCTGCGTTGGTCGTCGATGGTCGTCCAAACTACAATTACTGTGCACAAAAGGTGTTACGATCGTGGTCAGCCTTGGTTAATTGCAATATGTGGTTGCAAAGACAATAAGTTTAATGATTTCAATACAGATTGCAATATACAGATGCAAAGACATGAGTTTTAATATTTCAATACGGAATGTACAATGTAGATCTAAAGTTATATCTTTTAAAGATTTCAATACAGATTGCAAAATGTCGATACAAATACAAATTTAATATTTCAATACAGATTGAAGAACGTGGATGCAAAGACATATGTTTAAATATTCCAATACAGATTGCAATATGTGGATGTAAAGATAATTAAAAATTCCATACGATTACAATATTGCCAATAAAGTATTGGAATATTAAACATGTCTTGCATCCATTCTGCAATCTGTATTGGAATATTTAAACATATGTCTTTGCATCCACATTCTGCAATCTGTATTGAAATCTGTATTTCAATATAAACCATGTCCAAAACTTCTGAATTATACGGGACTAGGACGCACCATATTATATACAGATAATCCAGTAATAGTTGCTATGTTTTGAACAAATAATAATAATAATAATAATAATAATAATAATATGGATGTCGATAACAACAGCAATGTCTACAAGTAGATCAATACTCACCAAAACTTAATTTCAATGCCGTAATAATAATAATAATAATAATAATAATAATAATAATAATAAGTCAACATACAAAAGGGCAAAGTGACAAGGACTGAAGGGATAAAGCTACCAGATGGGAACAATATCAAACACATAGACGAGACGGGATACAAATACCAGGAAATAATGGAAGGAGGGTATATAAAACACCAAGATATGAAAGACACGATCAGGAAAGAATATATGCAGAGACTCAAGGCGATACTCAAGTCAAAACTCAACGCCGGAAATATGATAAAAGCCATAAACACATGGGCAGTGCCAGTAATCAGATACAGCGTAGGAATAGTGGAATGGACGAAGGCAGAACTTCGCAGCATGACCAGAAAACGAGAAACATATGACAATACACAAAGCACTACACCCAAGAGCAAATACGGACAGACTATACATAACACGAAAGGAAGGAGATAGGGGACTACTAAGCATAGAAGACTGCGTCAACATCGAATGCAGAGCACTGGGGCAATATCTGAAAACCAGTGAAGACGAGTGGCTAAAGAGTGCATGGGAAGAAGGACTGATAAAAGTAGACGAAGACCCAGAAATATACAGAGACAGGAGAATGACAAGCAGAACAGAGGAATGGCACAACAAACCAATGGACGAACATTACAAGAGACAGACTAAAGAACTAGCCAGCGATGACACATGGCAATGGCTACTGAGGGGAGAGCTCAAGTCAAGAAGGAAACTGAAGGAATGATAACAGCGGCACAAACCAGATATATTCAAAGAACGATAGACGGAAATACATTTCTCCCATATGTAGGAGTGCAATATGAAAATGAAAACCATAAACCACATAGCAAGCGAATGTCCGGCACTTGCACAGAACCAGTACAAAAGGAGGCATGATTCAGTAGCAAAAGCCCTCCACTGGAGCCTGTGCAAGAAATACCAGCTACCTTGCAATAATAAGTGGTACGAGCACCAACCTGAAGGAGTGATAGAAAACGATCAGGCAAAGATCCTCTGGGACTATGGTATCAGGACGGATAGGGTGATACGTGCAAATAGACCAGACGTGACGTTGATTGACAAAGTCAAGAAGAAAGTATCATCATTGATTGCGCAATAAATGGTATACCAGAGTTGAAGAGAAAGAAAGGGAAAAAAATGGATAAGTATCAAGACCTGAAAATAGAAATAAGAAGGATATGGGATATGCCAGTGGAAATCGTACCCATAATCATAGGAACACTAGGCACGATCCCAAGATCCCTGAAAAGGAGTCTGGAAAAAACTAGAGGCTGAAGTAGCTCCAGGACTCATGCAGAAGAGTGTGATCCTAGAAACGGCACACATAGTAAGAAAAGTGATGGACTCCTAAGGAGGCAGGATGCAACCGGAACCCCACACTATAAATACCACCCAATCGAATTGGAGGACTATGATTGAAAAAATAATAATAATAATAATAATAATGTTGGAGAAACAAATCTACAGTTATGTAAATGTACATACATTTAAATTTATAACTCCAAGGATAGCTTCCCAAGAACTATCCTTGGAGTTTTAAGTTTAAATATATGTACATTACATAACTGAGGATTTGTTTCTCCATTTGAAGACTCGTGCTACTATGAGGACTTTTTAATAATAATAATAATAATAATAATAATAATAATAATAATAACAACAACAACGCATTTCAGTTGACAGTGCGAGCTGACACTCACGCGTAATACTAGTTGCTTCTCTCAAGGTCGACCTCCCGCACCACCAAGGGGAAAGTAATATCTTGATGGTATTTTATTTTTATTTTTTAACCGACTCTTTCAAGCACTTGAATATTTTACGGCGAGATGGGATCTCATCTGGCTTCGTTTAATCTACTTAAATGCGTATAATTCTAGTCGTTTGGAGAGTGAGAGAGTCGGTGTTTGTTTGTGGGTTAGTCGACGTAATTTTGTATTCATGCGTAATGCGTAAATAAAATGATGATAAGCTTAATGGAAAATGGTATAACCAGATAGCACTTTAAACTTGTGGGCTACTGAAAAATAGATGTATATATAGATATATATATATATATATATATATATATATATATCTATATATATATATATATATATATATGAGAAACTGCACCTAACATAACCAGCAGCTGATTACGATGAACAAACAGGTGCCACACCAACAATGTCATCCAATAGTGAAATACCTAGTTTTTTTATTTCATCTCTCTCTCTCTCTCTCTCTCTCTCTGTCTGTCTGTCTGTCTCTCTCTCTCTCTCTCTCTCTTTGTATATATATATATATATATATATATATATATATATATATATATCCTATATATACATATATATATATATATATATATATATATATATATATATATATAATATGAATATATATATGATATATATATATATATATATATATATATATATATATATATATATCATAAAATATTAATAACACGATAAATAAATAAATAAAAATACTCATTAACTCTACAATTCAAGCTATTACCTATCCATATTTCATATACATACGCGAACAAGCGCCCCTAAAATTCATCTTTATGAGCAAAAAACGCAGAAGTATATATACTACTTTCCATCTGCTACCAAGGAAGCGCCCCCTAACCCTCCCCCTACCCCTCTCCCCTACCCCTCCCCATCCTTCTCATCTCAAGAATAATCTGAAACGCTTTAAAGCATGAAGAAGTATTCAGGTTATAAGACGACGACAGGACTCTTTCCAACAGTGGCAGTACCACATGTTTGCCATCAAGAGTGCCACAGTGCCACTACTATATACGATGTAAGTGTGGACAGTTCCTGGTACGAAATGAGAAGCACTCAGCCACGGACTCTTGTTAACGTCAACACTTCTACCGCCCCCCGAAAGAAATTTCGTCAGGAATCCCCCCACCATCGAGGACACGATATTATGAAGGGTAATTCAGTCGCGTTGCATCTCTCTCTCTCTCTCTCTCTCTCTCTCTCTCTCTCTCTCTCTCTCTCTTCCTTGTAACAGCATTGCTCCTCTGAAGTTGTCTGTCTATCAGCGAAGAAAAGTAGCGTTGGTTCTGGTCAATACTTGTAAGGGTGACCGGAGATTATTGCCGAAAGCACTGGGCATTTTTGTGTTCATGTGATTCAACCCACAAATGTATTGCAACACCTTCTGGCCTCATGGCCAGACCATTTAAAGGTGGCTGACTGAACGTTCAAAGAGATTCAGCTGTTAAATGACTTCCAACAGACCACAGAAGTATGGGACGAACGGCAACGAGTCACAATGAGGCATAAGACACAAAGAGAATAGACCCTTAAAAAGGAAACCTATCAAAAAGGGGTTAGGGGTCCTTTTAAGACCTTGCAGTTACAGAAGCTGGGAGTTACGTAACATCACATGAAACTGCCTGCGGCAATTACAGAACCTTGCTAAACGTCACACGCCTAATAAGCTGGTGGGCGAGTCACGCCCCAGGACTGGGCAGTGTAATATAATTTTAGACAACATAATGCTCCACTGTTCTCCCAAGACCACTCGAGTAACAGTAGGGCTCTGGTAACAAGCTTGCGAAACGTAAGCTACGATTTGCAAATGGAACCGCATTTCTGGGCTGTGTCATCAGCGAAGACCCACTGAGAGAGAGAGAGAGAGAGAGAGAGAGAGAGATTAAGGTAAATGTAGTTCCCGTGTCGACTAGCTATCTAAATAATCTAAAAGCCATTTGTGTCTTCTGCTAGCCCTCACGAGCCGATCACACACACATACGACAACCTCTCTCTCCCCCACCCCATCTCTCTCTCTCTCTCTCTCTCTCTCTCTCTCTCTCCTTAATATGATTTGATTTCGTGAATTTTAGGCCGTCCAGCCAAGCACAAAAATGAGGGGGGTTGGATGGTTGGCCCGTGAACATGTGCTATTTTTGTGACGTGTCCATCAACCCACAGAGGGCTAGCTAAATAATAACTGTATGTTGTTGTTGTTATTATTATTATTATTATTATTATTATTATTATTATTATTATTATTATTATTCGAAGTAACTATTAGGATGTAACCGTTTATTATTATAATAATTCATCTCATTTATGTATATAATATGTATAGTACAGCTTCTACACTGTCTACCTCTATATGTGGCCCTGAGCTAAAATACAGCATATTATTATCAAAAATCAATACACTGATTTTTCTGGGAAACAATTAGATGGGACTTCCTCTACGATGGTTCCACAACCCAAAACTAGGTGCTCCTCGGTGTAGGGAGACGGGAAATTACCCTTTCAAGTCAATACTTATGTACAATATACATTTTCATATAAGGATATTATTACATAATCCTGATACAGGCTTACAGATAACGGAACTTGCATCCTATTTACCGCCCAACTCTTCAAGGACGTATTACTTAATTCTGACATATGATTACGGATCTAGGACCTGCCGTCTTATTTCTCCCAGCTCGCCCATTCTAACTGACGATGGGCAGAAGTGTAAGAGGCCATAGACAAAACACACACACACACATACACTTTCTCACACGCACCCGCATGATTCTGTTGGCACTGGTGCCTACTACTGGCACTGTGATGACGCTGACCAGACGGCCCTAGCAAGCCACCACACAGCTGGAGAAGCTGTTTACCATCTGCAACACGAGATGCAATGATCTGAACACGATCCCTCCTCCTCCTCTCCTCCTCCTCCTCCAACCCTTCTTCTCCTCGGCTGACGTCTTTGAAAACGCTTCATCACCATTAGAGAGGCGTAGCAGGAGGAGGAGGAGGAGGAGGAAGAGATGTTTCTTGGGATCAGGTGGGTGCCAAGGCTTGCCGTTCGCCTAATTCGTTCTCGTTTTGTTTTCATTATTACTCCCTTTCCTTTTTTTAGCTCCTTTCTGCTTGGAGTTAATTCGCTTCCCTTTCTGTGTGTTTTTTTTTTATATTCCCATTCGTAACTCTTCCCTGCTATTTGTTTAAATTTCTATATCTTTTTTTTTATTTTCATTTTTATCCTTGTCTCTCCCTTCTAATTAAGTTTTTATTCCCATTTCTTTCTCTTTTTTTTATTTTCACTCTTACAATGCTTCCTGTCTTTCACTTCGCTACCGACCCTGTTAGTTTCTAACTAGCTGTCCAGTTCTACAACTTTCCATTTTGCTCTTGAATTCACCAGTCATTTGAGAAATAATCCTTCGCGTGAGTCCTGTGAGCATAATTATGACTGGAAGGATTAATAATAATAATAATAATAATAATAATAATAATAATAATAATAATAATAATAATAATAATAATAATAGCTGATGTCCCAATACCATGGGATACCAGAGTAGACGAGAAAGACAGAGAAAAAATGGGTAAGTATCAAGACCTGCAAATAGAAATAAGGATATGGGATATAACAGTGGAAAGTGTATCCATAATCATAGGGACACTAGGCACGATCCCAAGATCCCTGAAAAGGAACCTGGAAAAACTAGAAGTCGAAGTAGCTTCAGGACTCATGCAAAAGAGCGTGCTCCTGGAAACAGCGCACATAGTAAGAAAAGTGATGGACTCCTAAGGAGGCAGGATGCAACCCGAGTCACACACCTAAAAACAATCCAATCGAATAGGATGACTGTGATAATAATAATAACAAGACGACCTCCATATTTTTAATAATGGCAACATATACGAACGCTGTAAAGGAACAATTACAGAGATTTACTAATAGAATTGAAGTGGTAAATTTATTTTTTTCCGAATGCATTCATGAAGATTATATTATATATATATGTATATATATATATATATATATATATATATATATATATATTTACTTTATATATATATGTATATATATATATATATATATATATATATATATATATATATATATATGTTTACATATATATATATGTATGTATATATATATATTATATATATATATATATATATATATGCATATATATACATATATATATATATATATATATATATATAAGGGTGGCGACTGTATTTGTATTAATAAATCTGTTAAAACCAAACCACAGAATACACACTTATCTTTCGTTCTGTTTATTCAACTTTCATCAACATTTATAATCTCTTCTTAATTAAAATCACTCATTAAATTCAACGACAAAAAACAAAACACCCCTAGAAGCAAACAAGCGCCGACCTTCTAGCAGGAGCCACACAACAGAAGCAACGGACGACAACCCCCCCCCCCTAAAAAAAAAAAAAAAAAAACAAAAAAAAAAAAAAAAAAAAACAGCATTTCGCGAAAACGAGCTCCTAATTCACCCACTTCAGCTCCCATTTCCTCCTCCATCTTGGAGCTTCCGCCTAATCCCTCTTCCTCCTCCTCCTCCTCCTCCTCTTTTAAGATCTTATTCAGTCCTGTCTGCTCACATGCTTTCCATTTCTGTCCTAATTCACTCAACCGTCTCCTCTCGGCCCGAAACTGAAATTGGACGGGTGACGTGTGCGTCTTGTTATTCCTTCTTCTCTTTCGCTTTCGCCTTTCCATTTTCTTCTTCTTCTTCTTCTTCTTCTTCTTCTTCTTCTTGAGCCTGTTTGAGATATTTCTCCTGAATATTCAATGTTTGTTCGTTGTTGCTACTAATGGGATCAGCATGTTTCTATTTATCTATTTTTTTTTTTTTTTTTGTTTTTTTTTTTTTTTTACATTGTGAATATCCTGTCGTCTGTCTGTCTGACAGTCGCTATTACCATTTTTATTAAGACAGACAGACAAACAGACAGACAGACACACAACACAGACAAACAGACACACACATATATATACATATATATAATTATATGTAAGTTACCCCCAAGGTATAGTGAATTCAACATTAACGATATATAAAGCTTATTATTTCTGATTGCACACAAACATATAGCATGCACACACATATACGTATATATATTATATATATATACACTTCAGTGGATTTAAGTGGTATGTCGCTATGATACTAAGCATAACCGAGAGGCTGACCATGGTGTGTACGGTATACAACAGGAAAGGTGACTTAAGAGACTATGAATTATACTGTGAAAATCTTTCAAGTGGAACTTGGAGGGATGAGATGGTATGATTTTGATTAAGAAGTAAGAGAGAAAACTGAAGGACTGATAATGAGAGAGCAGTGTTAGCAAAGAGAGGAATGAGACACGTAGAACAAGTGTTTGCATTGACCCAAATGTCTGATTAGTTGAGAGTAAGGCTAATACGCTTTTTGCGTTAAACATGAACACAGAAAATGCTTATGCTATAATGCTGATAGAGATACAATAAGGAGCAAGTTGTGGCTTATAGATGGTATTTTGTACGCGACAATTAACAGTTTTTATTAAGGAGCAAGTTGTGGCTTATAGATGGTATTTTGTACGCGACAATTAACAGTTTTTATAACGAGAACAATCCCTGTTGGAACAGTGGGTTACGTGCCCACCTACCGATTCGGTAGTCGCGAGTTCGAGTCCCACTCTGCAAATGGAATCAGAATAATTTGTTTCTGGTGATTAGAAATTCATTTCTCGATATAATGTGGTTCGGATCCCACGATAAGGTGTAGCTTCCGTTGCTAGGTAACCAATTGGTTCCTAACCACGTAAAACATATCTAATCCTTCGTGATCGCCTAGGAAAGCTGTTAATCAGCTCAGTGGTCTGGTAAAACTAAGATATACTTAACTCAGCGGTGGGAGGTTAAAACCAACATTCTATGGAAACTTGAATTTCGAGTCATGGCACCTTTGGTGTGCTTGATCCATGTCAATAGGCTTCATTTACTGACATCATAATAATAATAATAATAATAATAATAATAATAATAATAATAATAATAATAATAATAATAACAGAAAGACTGGTCTGATGCAGTAGTGAGTCTGAGGCATATAAGAGTTTTTCAGGCATCAGTTTAAATTCGTCGATTTTCGTCTAGGCAACAAGGGAAGTCAGGACAAACTCCATCCCATGTTTCAGCTTAGGACGTGAAGGAATAATATAAAGAAAGTATAAAGTTCCCTCTGAATGAAACCTCACGATATAATCAGCGGCCGCCACGCAGCTGCACAGCAATCTATTTTTCGACCCCTAACTCAGCTGCAGGCACGTAAGTGGACAAAAATGATCCCCCATATCGAATCAAATCCTCAGACACACACAGTATTCCTTGTATCTCCACCAGATGTTTAAAATTGTCTGCAGCACTCAAAGGCACGTTTGCTCGGTGACAAAAGGCGCGAAGATTTTGCCTGTTTTTATTTATACGTTTTTTGAAAGCACGGGCACATTGAGCGAGCACTTTAACAGTGATATCCTTTTTCGGGCTCAAAAGCAGGTGTAAGCATGAATGAATCTGGTCAAGTAAAAACGTATTTCGGCCCAGAGGTGATTTAAACGTGAACATCATTTGCCCCAACGACGCGCTACCCTGAACTCGACTCTAAAGGACGAAAATCTGAAGTCTGAATGTCTAGAAAACTTAGGACCACATGCTGACAGAAAGCCTTCCATTAGTTCTGGAACATCAAAAAGATTTTGAATTCTTTTCTTCTATCAAGAGCAAAAACTCCCAAAAAGGAAAGATAGCTAAGCACACCAATTAATCAATTCTGCTCTTAAGTGAGACGATCAGCGGCCTTCAGATCATAAATTTTCTCTTGAAACAAGGTTGAGAGAGAGAGAGAGAGAGAGAGAGAGAGAGAGACTCGAAAGCCTTTCATTTACAGTTTCCTTCTAGTTTCCAGTAGGCCTTTGATACATGACAGTATTCAGTGAAGTATCTCTTCGAACTTTATATAAAAAAATGACAATGAAAATCATAGCGGATTCATCTCTCAGTCCAATAGTAAGCTAAGCATAAATATACAAAAGAAAAACAGCTCTGAAATAAGACAAGTGACACAACTCTTAAGAGGGAACATCTTCAAAGGCTCCTCTCCCCCATACAAAAAAAGTAGCTTGATAACAATAATAAAAAGATATATATATCCTGCGGTCAAATGAGCAATAAAAATAACAACAAATTCAGGTTGGCAGAATATGTATGTACTGGATCGGGGGGAAAAGTACAATCAAACAAGTAAAAACAAACTCATAAACTGGGTGGGTAAGTAAGCTAAGTGGAAAATTTGGGGAGGACCGCTCAACAGGTCCCCGTTTTCATCGTCATCACAGACACGTTCCCACGGGGAGACGTGTGTGAGTGAGTGAGCGAGTGAGTTTACACACACACACACATGTTTAGCGAATCAAACCACTTGATTATTCGTAACAAGCACACACAGCCTCACCCAATTTCACCCGAACTATAACCTAATAACGCCAGTATCATGTTCTACTTCCGCTCTCTAACTGTCAAGCGCATGTCACAATACTTTCGACTGCACTTTTGGACTTATCTCGGTAATCCTGTTCGTGTTCACGTTACGGACATTTTCCCATCGGACGGAAGAATGTACAAACAAACTACCTATCCATTTATCTACCACCTACACACACACACACACACACACACACACACACACACATATATATATATATATATATATATATATATATATATATATATATATATATATAGTATATATATATATATATATATATGAATAATTGTCACAAACGATCGAATTTGTTAACATGGTAGAGGGGGTTATATAGATATCGATTCTAATTACCAATACCCCAGGTCGACGGTGATTTGTAAGGTCGGAGTCGGTATAAACTTATAACCTCACTTGCTAACCGAATCGATAACGTCACTGACGTCCTGATTTCTTCTCTGTCCACTGGGCGCTGGTTCGAACCCACGAGAGGACGAAATTATTATCAACTAAGAAAATTTCCCTTCGGTCTACATAATATGAAAATATATTAATTCCGAGGTAGAGCGAATTAGATATTAAAGGACATTTGTAGCTAGAATAATATATATAGATATATATGATTGGTAAAAATCTTGTTACAACAGAATTTCATCTAATAAAGAGACCATAAAACGTCAAAATATAGAAAGTACGTACTATATATCAGAAACTGCTGTCTCTCTTTACAGGTAGGTAATGAATGAGAAAAGTTACAGAAAAGGCGGCATTTATACCAAGAGATCCATCCACAGGTAGCCTTTCTACTAAGTCACCCCCGCTGATCATTCCGCCCCGTACATGACGGGTTCCAGCGCAGCGTATTTGCGCGTCATCAAGCACGTTATATATATAAAATATGTGAGGTTAGTTTAGAGGAAGTTGCAAAATTGATCTAGGTGGACAAAAATATCTGTATAAAAATGAGTTCAAACGACTCTCAGAAGCTAGTCAGGCTGTCTGGAGAGAGAGAGAGAGAGAGAGAGAGAGAGAGAGAGAGAGAGAGGGAAGTGAGCGTTTGCAGAGAAGAGCCGAAAGAAGGAAATGAGGGAAATGAAGCTGTTTAAACCGTAACTTGATATCAAGGACATATTACGGTAAGTGGAAATATCAAGAGAGAGAAAACACTACTACACTTGCGTTGGAGTTGATAAAAAGGAGGGGCTGATTAGGCATCTAGGAAGAGAGAGAGAGAGAGAGAGAGAGAGAGAGAGAAGAGGGGGTTTCTAGATTCATATATTATTTGGAATCCCAACTTGCTAAGGTTCGTAATGTGAATTCATGGAGAGAGTGAGAGAGAGAGAGAGAGAGAGAGAGAGAGAGAGAGAGAGAGAGAGATTCATATATGAATTTGGAATCCCAACTTCATGAGGCTTTTTTTTAATGTGAAGTTTTCATTGAGAGAGACCTTACAGACCTTACAGACCTTACAGTTCGTTCGGGTTTGCCCCAGGTCCCTCAGTGTGAGGCGCCTCTAATGTCTACCAGAGAGTTGCTAGTACATCTTCCGGTATATTTTGCATCTCCAATCTTGGATGGTCTGGGATGCAGTTTAGATATTTGTCGAGCTTATTCTTAAACACATATCTACGCTCCACTCCTGATATATTCCTCAGATGAGCTGGCAACGCATTGAATAGACGCTGCATTATCGATGCTGGTGCGTAGTGGATTAATGTCCGTGTGCTTTCCTTATTTTTCCTGGTATAGTTTTTGGGCACTATTAATCTACCTCATGCTTGCTCTTTCTGATATTTTTAGTTCCATGATATTTTCTGTTATTCCTTCTATCTGTTTCCATGCCTGAATTATCATGTAGCGTTCTCTTCTCCTTTCTAGACTATATATTTTAAGGATTGTAGTCTTTCCCAGTAGTCTAGGTCCTTACTTCTTCTATTCTAGCTGTAAAGGACCTTTGTACACTCTCTATTTGTGCAATATCCTTTTGATAGTGTGGGTACCATATCATATTGCAATATTCAAGTGGACTACGAACATATGTTTTTATAAAGCATAATCATGTGTTCAGCTTTTCTTGTTTTTGAAGTGCCGTAACAACATTCCCATTTTTGCTTTACATTTTGCCAACAGAATTGCTATTTGATCATTGCATAACATGTTCCTATTCATCATCACACCAAGGTCTTTAACTGCTTCCTTATTTGTGATTGTCTCATTATTAGGTCCCCTATATGCATATAGCTTTCCTTCTCGTCTCCATAATTTATTGATTCAAATTTATCAGAGTTAAATACCATCCTATTTACCTCTGCCCAATCATATACTTTGTTAAGGTCTCTTTGTAGAGCGTTCCTATCTTCATCACAAGTAATTTCTCTACTTATTCGTTGTCATCAGCGAACTACTCACTACCGATCCTTAACATTACTGTCTATGTCTTCAATCATAATAACAAACAATATTGCAGCTAGCACCGTACCTTGTGGCACACCGGATATTACCTTGTTTCATCCGATTTCTCATCGTTTTGCAATAACTATCTGTTTTCTGTTGTGTAAAAATTCTTTTAACCATCTTCCTACTTTATCTACGATATTGTGTTTTCTAATTTTCTTTGCTAATATATTATGGTCTACTTTGTCAAAAGCTTTTGCAAAGTCTAGATAAACCACATCTGTTTCATTTCCGCTTTTCATATTTTTGAATAGTTCTCACGGTGGACTAATAGTTGGGTTTGTGTACTTTTTCCGGGTACGAAACCGTGTTGTCCTATATTAAACAAATTATTTTTTATTAATGTTTCATAATATTTTTCTTCATTACCCTTTCATACACTTTCATAATATGTGATGTTAGACTCAAAGGCCTATAATTACTTGCCTCTAGTCTTGATCACTTTTGAAAGTAGGGGTGATATATGCTAATTTGTGCTCATCAATAAATCTTGCCTGTATCTACACTTTGTCTTAATAATATTGCAAGTGGCTTTGCGATAGAATGAACTACTTTCTTTAACAAATAGCAGGGACTCCATCCGGCCCTGCAGGCAGCTCCATTTTTAATTTCATTAATTGCCTGCACAATATCAGCTTCATTAATTTCTATGTCAGCTAAATATTCACTATTTTCTTCCCTTACTTCTATATCATTATCTTCATTATCTATTCTAGGGGTGAATTCTCTCTTATATCGTTCTGCCAGTATGTTGCAAATTTCCTTTTTTTTCATTCGTTAATCTCCCTTCAATTCTCAGAGGGCCTATTTCTATTCTTCTTTTATTCATCTTCTTCGCATATGAGTATAATAGTTTGGGGTTTTGCTGATATTTTAATAGGGTTTTTTCTTCCAAGTCCCGTTTTTCATTTTCTTTTGATTGTATATCTTTTGTTCTGCATTTTCTATCTTACTTTTTAGTTCTATAACTTTCCATGCATTTTTTTCTTTTTGCAAGACCTTTTTTCCACTTTTCTGATTTTCTGGAACAAGATCCTTCTGTCTCTTGGTATGCATGAATGATGTTTACTTTTCTTCTTCGGTATATATTTTTTCCACTATTTTCTCCAATATATAGTAATATCTCCGTATTTACCCTTATGTCATGCACTTACGAAAATGTTATCCCAATCTTTGTTTAATTCTTCATTAATTTCTGACCATTTTATATTTTTACTGTAGAAGTTGTATTTCCCATATCCTTCCCACTTTTTCATTTCTTGCTTATCTCTATTTTCACTTGCTTTGGAATGAAACTGTTAATTCTATGACATTATGGTCTGAAATACTCGCATTATAAACTATTATTTCTTTAACATAATTCATCTCGTTCACAAATACTAGGGTCTAAAGTATTTTCTTTCTTCGTTGGCAGGTGATTTATTTGTTGAATGTTGTATTCTAGTAGCATATCTAATAGCTTTTCAAATTGCCTCTTATCTTCTGCACTACTATTACTCTCTTTTTTTTATACGTATAAGTACAACCACAATCTCCTATTCGTTCTTTCCATTCTACGAAAGGAAAGTTGAAGTCACCAGATAGGAGAAATAGTCCAGTCCTTGTGGATTTCTACATATATCATCCAATTTTTCAATTATTAAGTCAAACTCTTTAGTATAGGAGGTCTATATACTAATTGTTCATCAATTTTCTGATTCAAATTCTACCGCTATTAGTTCACATTCTGAGTTACTATATTTCTCATATATTTTTCCTTGTTTTTTTGTCTTTCCCATATATGCGGTTCCCCCTTGATTCCTATTTTTTTTTTTTTTCTATCTGATCTATAAGTTTTATAGAGAGAGAAGAGAGAGAGAGAGAGAAGAGCGAAGAGAATTTCTTCTAGATTCATTTATGATTTTTTGCTATACATAAATATAGACGTATTTAAAAATATATATCAATACGTACATATGTGTATGTATAAATATGGGTGTGTGTGTGAGTGTGTGAGTGAGTAATTAGTATTCGGTCTTGAAAACGAACGTTAATACTCCCAGGATTTTAGTTGTCGTCTTATTATATAATATTATGAATGCATACAAATAAAAGACACCTCACTGTAATAGATAAGACTCATCTTAATATCTCAAGGCACAATAAACAAGTTCGAACCGATATTTAGATATTTAAATCTCTAACGAATACTATGTACTCCATTTTGTACACTCATCCCCCCCCCCTTTTTTTTTATTTCCAGGCAATCTTCGGGCAACCCCCTCCCACCCCCGGTCACCCTCTCCCATCCAACCCTTCTCGATTCCATCAACCCCTCAACCCTTTTCTATCTTTCTATCAGCGTCTATTGAACCACCAGCGACGACGTCGCTGCCGTAAACCGTCGTCTTTGATCGTCTTTTGGTCGTCGGAGTCGTGGACGTATAGTCGTGGTTCCTTGACCACCCCCCACACACACACCCATCACCATGTCCCCCCCCAAAAGGGTAGGATATTGGGGTGAGGAGGGGTAGGGGGGGAAGGGAGGTTGGGCCTTTAGCAATCATCTTTTTTTTTTTTTTTTTTTTTTTTTTTTTTGCACGTGTCATGTTGCAAATCATGTCATGCAGCTTCCCTTCAATGGGGGTGTGGGGGGGGGGGGGGGGTAAGAGGATCATCAGCTGTGCGCCTTCAAGGGCAGCTTTTACACTCCAATTTGGTCTTTGCACAATGGTGGAGGCTCCTCTCTCTCTCTCTCTCTCTCTCTCTCTGCCGGT
This sequence comes from Macrobrachium nipponense, assembly GCF_015104395.2. Taxonomy (NCBI): domain Eukaryota; kingdom Metazoa; phylum Arthropoda; class Malacostraca; order Decapoda; family Palaemonidae; genus Macrobrachium; species Macrobrachium nipponense. The sequence continues at coordinate 5,658,679 of NC_087212.1, forward strand.
GCACACGCAAATGGTTTCTTTCTTAGAAGCAGCCACGGTCTTCGCCTCCTCCTCCTCCTCCTCCTCCTCCTCCTACAACGTCTTCCTCAGCCTCTTTTCTTTTTCTTTTATTCTTTTTTATTCTCCTTCCTCCTCCTCCTCCTCCTCCTTCTATTCTGAGACGCCCAAAAGACGCCTTTTGAACCGTAGGATCGTCGTGGCCATCTCTACGAAGGACCAGCCGGAGCCCAGTCTCCAGAGAGAGAGAGAGAGAGAGAGAGAAGAGAGAGAGAGAGAGAGAGAGAGAGAGAGAGTTTTAATTACGCTTCACGGGTCAGAGAGAAATAGTGTGATTAAGTATTATTTCCGTGAATTATATATATGATATATATATATATATATATATATATATATATGAATAACTTGATCAAGAAGTATATTAAACGTGATGCTATGTATAAATAAAGGTTTTTGCCACGAAGGAAAAAAAAAAAAATAAAAATCGGGATAGCTAAGTAAAGGGTCGAACTAGACCGAAAGTGCTTGGCTATCTCGCTTTTTCATTTTTTTCCTTCGTGGTAAAAACCTTTTATATATATATATATATATATAATATATATATATATATATATATATATATGTTTATATATATATATATATATAGATATATATATATATATATATATATATAGTATATATAGCGAGAGAGAGAACTAGCTCCTTCTTTTGGTCAGGGGACATTCTCCTTACCCACAGGGGAGGTCTCGCTAGGCCAAAGAGACTCATTGTAACCTACTGGCTCTTTTTCATTGTAACGAGTCACTCACTCTCTCTCTCTCTCTCTCTCTCTCTCTCTCTCACTCTCTCACACACACACACACACCAGTAATCCTGCTGTTGTTATTCAAGTCGCCATCTTTGTGTCTGGCTGAGAGAGAAAGAGAGAGAGAGGAGAGAGAGAGAGAGAGAGAGAGAGAGAGAGACGACATCATCGCCCCCACACCTGGTATCACAAACACATCAACACTTCTCTCTCTCTCTCTCTCTCTCTCTCTCTATCCCTTTGATGTGGTGGATAAAATCGTCCACTCACCGTCCTAAATCTTTTAAAGCCTCGATTTTCTTTTTCTTTTTTCCCTCCTCCGTCTTCTTTTGTGTCGTTGCACGTATTCAATTTCTATTTTCTTTACGGTCTTTTTTGTTGTGCGTGTTTTTCTCTCTTTTTTACGGGAGATTTCTTTTATGCAAATTCACTCACGCCACTGGAGTGTGTAAAATAATTAACTCGTGGGAGCTCAATAAAAAAAAAGGGGTTGACAAGTAATGTACAGGAAAATACAATCCACCGATATGTAAAATGCTTAAAATCTTCCACTGCAACAAGCAAGACGCTCAACGTCAATATACAGGGTGTCCATAAAGTCCCAGTATCATTACAAGTATTTATTGCTCAGAATGGTACTGGGACTTCATGGACACACTGTACTACTACAGTAACCCAGACGGAGATTCCAGTCTGGAAAATAAATTTCCAGCTTCCAGCGTCGTACACCTCAAGTTCAGTTTCAAGGTCACGCTTCCAGAAGAGTACACGCTTTTTTCTTTTCAGCAAGAAGCTGTTGCGCCAAAAATGGAAGGGCTTCACAAACAATAAGTCCGAGTTCAGATAAAGAAACCTTGTCCACACAAAAACCTTAAACCTTCCAGAACTTAAGAACTTCATTAGCAGAACATCTCGCTCCATCTCGGTAAATTCGCTATTTATTCCATCTTGACTGTTATTCCAAGCTTCTGGACCTTTGAGGGAATTTATTTATTGATAGATTTATTTGCTATTTTATTTATTTACCTATCTATTGATTTTTGTTACAGTTCTCCTTGAAATATTTCAGTTGGCGCGAGTCATCTTGGTAACTTTCCCTACGTAAAAGCTGACAGTATTCATTCTCTTGATAACTTTTATACTGGTCAAACAGGGAAAACATTGGGAAAAAGAATAGAGCAGCATAAAAGATGTGTGAGAAATACACAAGCACACAGTGGAATCTTTTGTATATGATAGCAAAAACAACTGTATGATCTGCTGTGCAGGAGCAAAAAAAATAGCTTATACTACTGGTGTGTGGTCTCCGTAACATCAGGCGCCAACATCACCTAATATTTCGGAGACCAAAAAGCAGCACACTTGAAACATGATTTTTTTTTATTAAAAACTCAATACCCATTTGAGAAGGTTTACCTAATTTTCATTTCCTACCACATTCAACTAAGTTTATGTTCATCATTAGAAAAATAGAGCCACTTTCATCTAAGTTTATATTCATTTTTAGAAAAATAAAGCCACTTTCATTTAACTTTATATACATCATTAGAAAAATAAGGCCACATCTGAAGTCATACATCTAAAGCATAGCTCAAGTACGTCATTTCCTGCAACAACTGTCGTTGATCAAACAGACTCGACTTCCACCTCCCACTTTCTGCGTTCATTATTCTTACCCACAACACTTCTACAATTTACACTTTCTTCCAGTAACTGGAACTACAACTTTACACTTTCTTCCAGTAACTGCAAAATACAACTTTACACTTTCCTTTCCGTTACTCTTTCCAAGTAAACTGAAACTACAACTTTACCTTACTTCTTAGTAACTGGAAACTTTACACTTTCTTCCAGTTACTGGAACTACAACTTTACACTTACTTCTAGTAACTGGAACTACAACTACTCACATTCTTCCAGTAACTGGAACTACAACTTTACACTTTCTTCCAGTAACTGGAACTACAACTTTACGCTTTCTTCCAGTAACTGGAACTACATCTTTACACTTTCTTCCAATAACTGGAACTACAACTTCATGCTTTGCTTCAGTAACTGGAACTACAACTTTACGCTTTCTTCCAGTAAACTGGAGCTACATCTTTACGCTTTCTTCTTAGCACTGGAATTACAACTTTACGCTTTCTTTTCCAGTACTGGAAAACTACATCTTTTATGCTTTCTTCCAGTAACTGGAACTACATCTTTTATGCTTTCTTTCAGTAACTGGAACTACAACTTTACGCTTTCTTCCAGTAATGGAAACTACAACTTTTTATGCTTCTTTCCAGTAGCTGGAACTACAACTTTAAGCTTTCTTCCAGTAACTGGAACTACAACTTAGGCTTTCTTCCAGTAACTGGAACTACAACTTTAAGCTTTCTTCAGTAACTGGAACTACAACTTACGCTTTCTTCCAGTAAACTGGAACTACAAACTTAGGCTTTCTTCCAGTAACTGGAACACTACAACTTACGCTTTCTTCCAGTAACTGGAACTACAACTTTATGCTTTCTTCCAGAAACTGGAACTACAACTTTACACTTTCTTCCAGTAACTGGAACTACAACTTTACACTTACTTCCAGTAACTCAGTAACTGGAACTACAACTACTCACATTCTTCCAGTAACTGGAACTACAACTTTACTCTTTCTTCCAATAACTGGAACTACAACTTTACACTTTCTTCCAGTAACTAGAACAACAACTTTACACTTTCTTCCAGTAACTGGAACTACAACTTTACACTTTCTTCCAGTAACTGGAACTACAACTTTACGCTTTCTTCCAGTAACTGGAACTACAACTTTACACTTTCTTCCATTAACTGGAACTACAACTTTACGCTTTCTTCCAGTAACTGGAACTACAACTTTACGCTTTCTTCCAGTAACTGGAACTACAACTTTACGCTTTCTTCCAGTAACTGGAACTACAACTTTACGCTTTCTTCCAGTAACTGGAACTACAACTTTACACTTTCTTCCAGTAACTGGAACTGCAACTTTACACTTTCTTCCAGTTACTGGAACCCATCCTCCCATACAACTTACTGGAACGCCTCCTCCCATACAACCTAAGTCAGTCAAATACATCCTTTTTTAGTTTTCTGTAAAAGAAAGCTATTGGGCGGGTTATTTGCCCTCAGATCTTAAAAACTTCTGAATCTACAGGGCTGCAAATTAGTATGTTGATCATCGACCCTCCAATCATCAAACATACCAAATTGTAACCCTCTTACCTCGGTAGTTTAGACGTTATTTAAGGTTAAAATTACCCAAAATCGCGTGTCTGGAAACTACATGGTACAGGCCACCACCGGGCCGTGGTTAAAGTTTCATGGGCCGCGGCTCAACAGCATTATACCGAGACCATAGAAAGGTAGCTCTATTTTCACTGGCCTTGATTATACGCTGTACAGAAAACTCGATTGCGCCGAAGAAACTTCGGAGAATTTTTTTTTATTTGAAAAATTAAAAACAATGACTTTTAGTCGTTTATCTAGATATATTTTCAAATCTCTTTCTTCTAATTCTCACCATAACCTTCTGATTTTCTTCCTTATTCCAGGAAAAATGAAATGTTAACAGCAATTTCGAAAGCACTGTGCAGAAGCGATCCTCATCTTGTTCATCCCTACCTCAAACATCTGTTTGCCTGCATTCGTGACCATTACTTCAAACGAAGTCGTAAGAGAGAGAGAGAGAGAGAGAGAGAGAGAGAGAGTATCCAGTCGGGCCAAAACACAGCATAACACTACACGTGAAATTCGAACATAATCGAAAAATGAATGTTCTTAGCCAACAAAGTTTCTGCTTTTTATTTGATTTTATTTAACATTACTTGCATTTTTTAAGAAATGCTCTACCTCAGTTTGTTCAAGGGCGACTCTCTCTCTCTCTCTCTCTCTCTCTCTCTCTCTCACTTCTTTAATAATGCTATCTCTGGATGAATATTCTTAACCAGCCCATCCTGTTCCCCATTTCGTAAGTAAACAGTATTTTTCCCTTTTAACATTTCTGCTTGGCATGTTCTTCTTTAAGAAGAATCATCATCTTTCTCATTTCCTTCTTGATCTGGTGCGCCCCCTTCCCTCCCTCCCTCCCTCCTCCCCTTTCCCTCCCACCTCCCCTCACCCCTCCTCATTACTCACAATCTTCCTTTTAAATATCCCAGGCGAGTGCGCTACTTATTCTTCACGCTCCCAGAGGATAAGGAGTGACATCTGTTGACGACGAGTGACGTCACCGCCTCATGATTGCAAGTGGTTGGTGGTGGACCCCTTTCTCAGGCTGTCAAAAAGCGGCCTTGAGAATCACCCTATTGTGTGTGCGTGTGAGAGAGAGAGAGAGAGAGAGAGAGAGAGAAAGAGAGAGAGAGAGAGAGAGTCTCTTCCTCTCTCTCTCTCGTTTCTTTCTTAGTTTTTTCTTGGTCCTCTCTCTCTCTTTTGATTCTCTTCGGCCAAGTCCCACCTGCTGCCTCAAAGAAGACAAGTTTGTTCTGTTTGATGGCCTAAAGAGAGAGAGAGAGAGAGAGAGAGAGAGAGAGAGAACAGAGTTGTCAATTGGGATATACCACAATGTTGTCCATTTCTATCTAAGGCAGAGTGGGGAGAGATTCGCCAAACAATTCCGTTGGGTCTTTCCTTAATCATTTCTCTCTCTCTCTCTCTCTCTTCTCTCTCTCTCTCTCTGTAAATGGACAAAATTAAATCAACCGAGCAAGACAACGGGTCATACTGCGGTACATACGGCAGTATTGCAAGATCAGAGGAAGAAATGCAGGCTGTCAAGCCAAGCACTAAAGTAATTTCGACCATTCGACGCTTAAGGCAATGAAAATGAGGAGTTGGAGGGGTTGAAGAGCAAATAAAAATAATAAATAAATAATAAGTAAATAAATAAGTAAATAAATAATTCCAGAAAATAACACACGAAGTGCAGGGATCTAAAGGTGGCTCTGAGATAAAACTCCACAATTGCACTTGGAAATTATGGTTAGAGGTGTTGGGCAGCAAGTCTGAAGAAAGGAACCTGGAACAGATGTAAAGTTTAAAAAAAAATAAAATAAAAAATAAAAAGTTAAAGAGTGAGCATGCAAAGCACAGATGTTAGACCCCCAAACAATTCCGTTAGCGTCGAGAGACAAAAGACCTACTATTTACCATTATGAACTGTGAAAATGGTCATTCTGGATTACCATGAAGTGGCGGAATTCAATTTCATTCTTAATTTTCTAACCTGTCACCCGTACTTTCATCATTTTGCCCAAAGAAGAAGATGCTTTTTTCGAATGTTTCGTAACCTACTCAGGGACATATTAGTTTAAGAGCGAAAGAGAGAAATAATCCATTTATTAACAGAGGTTTTCCACTAACAAGATACGCCTGAACTTTATAAGCAATCAATTACAGCGAGTATCTTAATATGGTTATAAAATAGAAAAACGTCTTATTTCCACTTTACGTAATATTTCACTTCTGCGATATCAGGTACAGGTAAAACCCAACGTAGACGTCACCTATTGTCTTCTGAAGTGACTTCTTTTCTCTGTCGTTCGAAGTCTCTTGACCTCTTCGACGTCACCACCGCCACCACCACCAGCAAGACAAAGAAAGGAGGAAATCACGACGTCGTACGACCGCTATCTACTATAGGTGCTTCATCTCCTGACGAAGGGGAGGGGTGTAACAACCCAAATCAATTAAAAGCATTAAGTACCTCTTGAAACACAAGGTGAGTGCCACTCGTGGCTTCTCTAATTCTTCTTCTTCTCCTTCTTCCTCTCTCTCTCTCTCTTTTTTTTTCTTGTGTGTGTGTATGGGGCGGGCGCCCATGCGAACAATGCATCCGAAGGCCTATGGAATCACACGATGAGTGACAAGATAAAGTCTTACTTGACAGTATCTTATCATCTGAGGCTTCATAAACTGTCGACATCAAGTGGATTGTTTTCATGCTGTGATAAATTCAAGACCTTTGGACAGAAGGACCGTTTCAGCATGACCGAAAAGAGTCATTAACATGGCAGAAGTTTTCTAAATTTCGTTTGAAATTCACAGGACGCTTTATTTGACGTTAATTACATTAATACACGAAGGCAGATTTATGCAACTTGTAGGTTTTTCAATATGCTCCCTTTCTCTGTTATGAATACAGCCATGCGTTTGCCCTTTATAAATAAGATTATATTCTTTCACACATTATATATTTACACATACATACAAATATACATACATACATTTATATAAACATATATATGTACGTATGTGTGTATGTACGTATTTATATGCACTCATATGCATATATATATTATATATGTATGTATATATGTGTATTTATATATGTATGTGTGTATATATATGACTGGTAAAAATGTTCTGTTACAACAGAATTCCATTTCATAAAAGACCATAAAAAGCTCCAAAATAAAAACTCCCAAAATAAGTAGTAAGTACTATATTTCAGAGACTGCTGTCTCTAAAATATAGTACTTACTTTCTATATTTTGGCGTTTTTATGGGCTCCTTATATATATATATATATATATATTATATTATATAATAATATATAATTATATAATTTAATATAGTATATATAAGAGGATTTATCTTACATAAAAATTGCAAACTACGCTAGATAAATCTGAAGAACATACAGCACTGAAAGAAACAAACCTATCAGTAAGTAATCATATTTGAATCTTGACAGGTAAACGTACTATTCTCTTTCATTTTACTGACTTTTCAAAAATGACTCAACTAACCAAGTTTGCATCTGGTAAGGATACAGACACCTGCCCTCAACTGCGCTGCAAAGATGAAAAAAAAAACAATTTTTATTTCTTTTATTGTTATTGTATTCTAAAGATTTACTTGCACCATTTAAACATTGCTGAAACTTGCAACATACCTTAGGGAGGAAAATTGTTTGTTTTGTTTGTTTGTATGGTGTTTTTACGTTGCATGGAACCAGTGGTTATTCAGCAACGGGACCAACGGCTTTACGTGACTTCCGAACCACGTCGAGAGTGAAATTCTATCACCAGAAATACACATCTCTCACTACTCAATGGAATGGCCGGGAATCGAACCCGCGACCACCAAGGTGAGAACCAAACACCAAACCAACCACGCCACTGAGGCGCTTGGGGGTGACTAATGGGTCACAATGAGGCGCAGGAAACCAAGAGCGTGAGAGCAAACAAATGTAAAATGGAGGTCGATTGGTCTTCATCTCGATTGATTTAATTTACTTTTCAAGTTATATTTTTTCCAATAAAGAGGGAATAAATAGAAATGGTTACTAATATAGTATACTCCCCATACACTATAATGGCACAGCAAAGCAATAAAAGTTATAGTGTGCATATAGTGTGCAAACAGTGCGGAGGTTCTGTTTACCTTGCGTTCGGGAACATATACATACATGCATACATACATACATACATTCATGCATACACACTTGTATACATACAGTCTGTATATATATAGATATATATATATACATATATATATATATATATATATATATATATATATATATATATATTATATATATGTATATATATATATATATGTATGTATATATATAGATATATATATATATATATATATATATATATATATATAATATGTATATATATATATACATATATATATATATGTATATATATATATATATATATAGTATATATATATATATATATATATATATATATATATATATATATATAATATACATATATATAAATATATATATATATATATATATAATATATATATATATATATATATATTTATAACTATATATATACATAATATGCACCTACACACATACATATACATATATACATACACACACACATATATATAATTATAGATGGATATAAGATATAATTAGAATATAGATATATATATATATATATATATAGTATATATATATATATATATATTATATAGATATATAATAATATATCACACCTGCACACATTACATATAGTACACATACAAACACCATAAGCCATGGATCTATCAATAACAACATAGCAATGACTTTTACCTTTCCTAACACCCCTTTATCATCATCATCATTAATAAAAGAGGAACCACAGTCAAACTAAATTCGCCTTATCTTGAAGCCAATGATCTTTCCCAATAACAAACTCCAGCTGAAAAACAATTAAGAGCAGCCATGGTTTAACTTCTCTACTACATCATAATCTCAGACACAGATTAATGATACCAAAAGTTACGTAAATCGATTATGTAAGTCGAAATAAGTGTTGTTACCTAATGTCGCCTGATCCATTTTGCTGACGGATTCGGCATTGAAGATCAGCTGTTCTTTATTAACATGATTAGAAAACACGAATTGTAAACACTTGGTGTCTGCTGTTATTTTAAACTGTGAGAAATTTTTTTCTCTCTCTCTCTCTCTCTCTCTCTCTCTCTCTCTCTCTTCTTCACAAACACATATATGAATATATATATATATATATATATATATATATATATATATATATATATATATAATATATATACACATACAGACATACATACATAGTATATGTGTGTGTGTGTGTATCTTAGCATATTTTTCCTCTTTATGCATTTTATCGAAGTAATGTCATTATTCGCAGATATTTCTTTATGTAGATTTTTTGATTCACGTACTCATTTATATCAATAGGGTGTACACACACACTACCACACACACACACACACACACACACATATATATATGTATATATATATATATAGATATAATATATCTATATATATATATATAATCCTATATTATATAAATACATACGTACACATATATACAATACAAATATACAAACACATACTTATATATATAAAGCTTTCCCATAACAAAGGATTGGCCAGATGAATATCAACTCTCACTACATAATTCGTACTTCTACTCGGGCACTTAAAAACATTTCGGGCACTGTCTGCCTGTGTGGGCAATAAATCACCTTTTAAACACTACATAATCGTACTTCTACTCGGGCACTTAAAAACATTTCGGGCACTGTCTGACTGTGGGCCAATAAATCACCTTTTGACAAAACTACACAAAATCTGAAATTTGTAACAACATCCATGCCCAGTGTCCCAAAATCCGACCTTCCCAGGTGGGTAGAAACAAAAAGAACGTATATAACCAAGAGAACGACATCATCTTGGAAGAAGAAGAAGAAGAAGAAGATGAAGAAGAAGAATGAAGTGTAAAGCCTCGATATTCCTCCTTGATAAGACGAACCAGCAGGCACCGATAAGGTGGCAGCAGTTACGAAGAAAACTGTCCGACTCGAGACCAGATAAGAAAACTTCTGAAACCTGCCAGTTCAAAGACATGTTCTTGTTGTTGTTGTTGTTGTTGTGGCTTCCACGAACTCTGAACTGACCTGTATACTACAGGTTGGGCGCGTGTCTTCGTAATCGAGGATAATGTTAAGGTTGTTTGTTGATTGTCGCTTATTGGCTGTAACTGCAAAGAAAGGGACTTGCATTGTCAATGAATCGAGGATTGAAGTACCAGGGAAACCCGAGACGAAAGAGAATTCCGAAGCTTAACAGTAAATTCTGAGACATAAACTTAATGGCCATTTCAGGCACCGTTAGATGTCACAGTGAAATTTTGATCATCTGGGGTAAAAAAATTCAGTATTAAAAATCTGAAATTCGTTACGTTTTATTCACCAAGAAATTAGTCATTCACTGTAAGGCAAATTAGCCAGTCGTTGTTTTTGAGCATATACAAGTTTTTAAAAAGGGTATCGAATTAATAAGGCTATTGTCATTGGTAGCTATTATGCAAATTCAACGATGTTCGATTTTAAAATTTTCGTTATATTGCATAATGGTGATTAAATCCACGTTAATCCAAGTCATACTCACAACATTGTTTACCAATATATCTAAAAGCGTCATTACTGTTATACCAACGACAAATACAATAAATGTATGGATAAATCAAGAGTAAGGATGGACTTTGACAAAAGCCACTGGATTGCTTTCCTCCCTGCACACGCAGAACTATTAATCAATTATTGATATAAGCCAAAGTTACGTATATCAATTAAAAGTAGTAGTAATATTCATACTTTATTGGGCGTTAAGTCTGTCCGTCCGTCTGTCATTCAATCAAGGCCAAACGGCTGGTCCGATGGGCGTGAAACCCGACAGGGTTATAGTGGGGGCCCCTAAGAAGGTTTATAATGGGGTTTCATCCTAGCTACCCCACACCCCTCCGAAGGGGGTGGGGGGTGAGAAGGGATTCCCCGAAACGGAGCTGGTTCTCCCCGTGAAACGGGGCTGGTTATGCCCGTAGACTTAGTAACTTGACGAATTTCTGTATATACGTATGTTTGCTAGTGATAGTAACTGTAAGAGTAAATACTCTTTAAAAAAAGACATAATCAGTAACTATAGATATGTTTACGACGCTTAATAAAAATCAACATGATGACTGTAAGCTCCGCCAAACTAATTGCGAAATTATAAATGACAACACAGATGAAACACTAGAAATAAAAGAGCAATTAACCTCTTCACATAAAACGCCTTATACACCAGTCGTTATCCCCACCTCTCTCACAAGATAACACCATTGCTTATCAGGCCATTGCATAATCGCAAGAAGGATTTAGACACTGCCAGTAGCAGGTACACAATTAATTTTTAAAAAAATCGCCCGGAGAGATTAAGATATCGAGAGAGTCGGTTACATTGTGGGTTTTGTTTTTCATTCGTTGAGAGAGAGAGAGAGAGAGAGAGAGAGAGAGAGAGAGAGAGAGAGAGGTTCTATTTATATTATCAGAAATTTGGAACACTTATACATCAAGAATATTACAGAGAGAGAGAGAGAGAGAGAGAGAGAGAGAGAGAGAGAGAGAGAGAGAGAGGTTCTATTTATATAAACAGAAATTTGGAACACTTATATATCAAGAATACTACGGAATGAGAAAGAGAGAGGAGGAGAGGGAGAGAGAGAGAGAGAGAGAGGAGAGGAAAGGAAGAAGAATCTATTTATAAATAAACCGAAATTTTGGACACTTTATACATCAAGAAAATATTATACAGAGCGACCGAGAGAGAGAGAGAGAGAGAGGTTCTATTTATAAAACAAAGAAAATTGGAACACTTATTATATCCAAAGAAGAAGAGGAGAGAGATTCTATTTATAATAAACCGGAAATTTGGAACTACTTATACATCAAGGAATTATTTATACAAAGGAAGAAGAAGAGAGAGGAAGAGAGAGGAGGTTCTATTTAGAATAAACAAGAAATTTGGAAGAACCACGGTATTAGCAAGGAAACACTACAGAATGACGAGGAGAGACGAGAGAAGAGAGAAGGAGAGGAGAGAGAGAGAGAGAGAGAGAGAGAGAGAGAGAGAATACGAACGGAGGTACAGTTAAAGGTATGTAGAGGGTTGCAGCTAGCGACCGAAGCGACGCTGCAAAGAACCTTAAGTAATGCTTACAGTGCACCGCATGAGGTGCACTGTCGACACTACGGCCTAGTTTAGATAGAGGATTAACAGAATCATTCATTTGAAACGGAATAGTACTTAAACAGCTGTTCAAATGTGCAAGATAAAGAAAAAGTAACTTTACAGAAATAACGTAAGCAATTATGAACTGTCTATTACAAATGAATTAATATGCACTAAAAAAAATAATGATAAAAATGAAACAAATACTGCGCAAGTACAGGTGCCCTTGAAGTCAAAGCGCTTTACAGTAGTAGGTCCAGTATTACCTGCCACACTCATGATTAATGATTACGCAATAAAAAAAAATAGCTGAAATACCCCCTAGGGACCGATAAGCACAAAACACAATAATACTCAAAGGAACCTCCGCTAAGGCTGCCTCTTATAAGAGGTCAAAGGTTGGGGTCAACGGTCAACGGTCAGTCAGTCATGCGCGTTCCTTCCCGGTGGCCGTGTGTACGGAGACACCGAATCTTTGAACAATTTTAACTAAACACAACATGGGTCGAGTTGAATATAGAATTTAGGCCAACGGCCATGCACTGGGAACCTATGAGGTCATTCAGCGCTGAAATGGAAATTGACTGTAAAAGGTTTGGAAGGTGTAACAGGAGGAAAACCTCAAATCAGTTGCGATATGAATCAAGTGTTACGAGAGGGTGCAAAGTAACAGAGCATGGGAGAAATGAAATGAAAACAAAAAATAAATAAATAAATAAAATAAAATAAAAAATAAAAAAAATAAATTTAGGATGAAAATGGAATGAATAAAAACTGGAAAACAATGCTTACAATAAAAAAAACAGCCACTGTCCTTTAAAACACTACGCCAAAGTGATTTAAGGTACTGAAAGCAAACTACTGTTCTTAAGGCAATAATATAAAATACTACCCGCCGACGCTGTAAATAACGAACGGTAGTGCTCACCACCAAAATTTCCCAGAGATAAAAGCACGAAGCAGTAACAAGCCGGATCTTATTTAACAGTGAATCATAAACTGATAAGTTCCAACTAGTTCTGAGCAGTTCCTGATATATACCCACTGATTTCACATCCCACGCTTTTATTGTTTTATTGCGGTCGCCGTAATCTGCTATACTTTCGGGAGAAGAGCGAGCGCGCGTGGCCACCCTGGAACTTTTAAAAACTCATAAGAAGGAGGCTTCAAAGTAATCTCCCGTTTTCCGGAGATAAACAAGTGAGTCACGACGGGATTTGGCAATGGTTGTAAATACCCTGTTTATAACTGAAGTTTTATTTCTTCTCTGGGGTTGACGTCCTCGATTTGACAAGATATTAATATATATGTGTACACACACACATACACACGCATATATATATATATATATATATATATATATATATATATATATATATATGCGTGTGTGTATGTGTGTGTACACCTATATATTAATATCTTGTCAAATCGAGGACGTCAACCCCAGAGAAGAAATAAAATTCGTTATAAAACAGGGTATTTACAACCATTGCCAAATCCGTCGTGACTACTTGTTACTTTGCACCCTCTGAGATAAAACCATTTTCATTTTCCTATGTGGAATACAATTGAAATGAATATATATATATATATATATATATATCATATATAATATATATATAAACATATAATTATATATATATATATATATATATATATAATAATATATATATATATATATATATATATATATTCATTTCAATTGTATTCCACATAGGAAAATGAAATGGTTTTATCTCAGAAAATGCCCAACAGTTTCGTCCTCCTATGGACTTCTTCTTGTGTTTGTTTATATCTATTAATATATACACTAGGTGTAATATAAATGTATAAAAATCTATACTCAAATTTCTTATCGCTTTTTAACAGACAGTTACGTAAATGTAATACCCCAATGCCCTATGACTTCTCGATTTCTTCACACTCTGGTATCAGTTTCGAAAGTGAAAAAATTTATTTGCTAAAAATATTTAACTTCCTAAGGAATTAAACTTTCTAGTATTGGAACGTTTTTCACTGTTACCTGTATACAGCGAGATGAAAGTACTACCTGATTTAAGGGTGTGAAACGCATACGCTCCTTAATTCTCTACGTAACTGACTAGATGAACTTTAAACTACAAAAATAATAATAATAATAATAAAAATAACAAATAAATAAATTCAAGAGCTAAGAAAGGCAAAACCAGGTTATAAATATATTTCTTTAACTTATCTTCGCACTGAACTATTATCCAATGTATTTGGAACCATTTACTGACCTTTTAAATGACGGGACAGATAAAATAAAGAGGTTCTAATTAGCCATTATTGTTAATAGTTCATTAAAAATCAATCACAAGCCACAATCAGGAAGTACGTCGAAATTGAGTAGCCTTTCAGAAACACATGCAGTCTGAACGTGGATTACTATTACGAGCTTGATGGCGCGCGCTTACACTGTGCTGGAACCCGGCGCTGTCCGTCGTCATGTCTACCCTACGCTCCCAGTCCACTAACTATCCCGGCCCCATTGGGGCGGGCAAACAGGTTTGTAAGAGGAGGATGGATATGTCATGTCTTCCCTACCCTCCCGATATTCCCTATACCTATCCCGCCCCACCCCCGGGCAGACAAGCAAGAAAGTTCCAATTGGGTTTAATTATTATTATTATTATTATCATTATTATTATCAATGTGTAATAAAAATCCACAATTATATAATATAAACTGTATTACGGTGCAAATGATAATAATAATCGGTAATATAATTGCGGATTTTTATTACACAACTGTTTTTCGCGATATTGTGATTGATTATTATTATATTTTCTCCAAGTAAGGCATGAAATAAGTAGGGTAACTCGCAGTTGGTTCAAAACAGACAATTCACTGAAAAATACAATTTTACATGGAACTGAATTATATGCAGAAATTAAAATTATTATCAAATCACATAACTGAGTTAAGGAAATGTTACTTTTAACTGAATCTATAACATGCTTGAATAACTTTATACATAATTTGAAATAATAACCAAATCACATAACTGAGTTAAGGAAAAGTTTACTTTTAACTGAACCTATAATAATAAACCTTGAAGAACCTTACACACAATTTGAAATAATAACCAAATCATAAAACTGAGTTAAGGAAAAGTTTACTACCTGAATTTATCATACAAAAATCTATAATACAGCAGTCTTTGAAAAATAAGGAAATGACGCTGACGCCGAACTTGTTTAAAACGTAAGGATCATGATGAATAGTGGAATTCTGATGACCAGTGTTACAGATTTCCTCGATTCAGTTAGATAATCATTTTTACAAGTCATTTATCTTTGCTGTACATAAATAACATCAGAAACGCAGGTACCTGAGCTTTTGCAGATAAATTACTATCAAGCCACACGAACCCCAGTTGAATGACAAGAATTACAACCGTAGGAAAAACCTCTCTTTGAATTTGTGAAAATCACAGATGGAAAAAACACTCCAGTTCCCCAAATCTCGAAGACGAGCGAGTGTTTTTTTAAATTGAAATATCTCACAACCTGACTAATCTTCAAGAAGATAACACAGTTGAAAGCGAGATAAGATCAGAAAGTTTAAAAGCACGTTCGCCGTTCAAAAATGAAAGGTATGCAGAATGGAATGGCAACTGTGCTATTTGTCAGCAAGTGCTTCCATACCTATATATTAAGTGACTGTTTACCTTTACTTGTTATGCTAATGTCATTATCACCTGTTTCACACCTGCGCGTTAGGAGAGCGCAAACCTCCACCAAGGCAGGGCCAGCGCAATCCAAGCTTCTAAGAGTCCCTTCTCCCCATAAAATTGGCATTCCTGTGACTCCAAATTTGCAATCATACGTTCCCAGCCAAGGGGCCCAACTTGGATCAAAATTTTCGTAAAAAACCAACAGATGATTTTTCTCAATGATAACAGACATACGAACAAGTCGTTAAGTAACAGTAGCCAATAAATAACCTCTTGTTTTCATACCCCGAGCGCCCTGTAGAAGATGAGGTATAATAATAATAACACGTCCAGCTCTATCAGGGGACGTCGAGAAGACTTAGGAGATAAAGGCATATTTTGACATTTTAGCCCCGAAACACTCGAACTAAATTCCGTCCTCGGTTCAAAGGGATGTTGTTTCGTTCGACGTTTCTGCTGCCGGGGAGCTGCTGGTCCACCACCACCACGGTTGCGGTGGTGACGTTCCGTGCTATAAATATCGGTGTCTTCATCACAAGGCGCACGAGATTATCTGTACGGCAGTTATCAGATTTCAGAGCTGATGACGTTCAAAGGTGGGTGATCAGGC
>NC_087212.1:5680301-5705301 GCF_015104395.2 Macrobrachium nipponense
TTCGCTAAACAAAAAAGGATTGAAGTTATAACAACGATTAAAAACGGATACTTTCAAAGGGGAATAATTTTACCTATTTCCTGTATCAAGGGATTAGGAAAATCAGTTTTAACTTGCTTCATTTGAACGAGAAAACACTTTTTAATAATGATAATAATAATAATAATAATAATAATATAATAATAATAATAATAATAATAATAAAACATTTTTTTTATAATAATATAATAATAATAATAATAATAATAATAATAATAATAATAATAATAATAATAATAATTTTCTTTTGTTCCATGTGAGTGTGTACGTACATCTTAGCACAAAAATAATAATAATGGGTAGCAATCTCAATTCGAGGGCACAAGTAATGTTCTTTAAGGTCCACAATGAAATACTGATGGAAGCAGTAGTAAAATTTTACTACTGCTTCCATCAGTATACCATTGTGGACCTTAAAGAAAAAACAACAACAACAACAACAACAACAATAATAATAATAATAATAATAATAATAATAATAATAATAATAATAATAATAATAATAAAAGTTCAAAAACATTTCATGTACGGAGCAAACTGCGGAGATGTGTCTTACGACGTGGCTGGCTGGAGCTTGTGGGGGGATGGAGTGGTGTAGGGGGACGGAGGGAGGGGTGTGTAGGGGGAAGGGGGGGAGGGGAGCAGCAAATAAAAGAGAGAAAACCCTCTCGACGTTGTTATCAACATCACCTTCAGATACCGGGAGGAATGAATGACAGCTCTGTTGATGGGGGCACCCTTATCAATCTCGGCCTATTAAACTCAATCTGATGTCAATTGTCAATTGGCAGAGAGAGAGAGAGAGAGAGAGAGAGAGAGAGAGCATTGCCAATTTCATTCAGGCCATTGTGATGTGACGTGGAAAAAAAAACGCACAGACACAAGTTTCGATCAATCAAAAGAAATTGGACCTCAAATGTACGTTTCAGTGGCCCACTTGTGCTAACATTATGCTAAATGATGACGGACCAAGGTTGACGTATCCTATTTTCGACTAGTTTTTTTTCCATCACGCGCCTATATGAGGACTCATTCAAGTGCCTACATCTACCACATAAATACAAGTGTCTATAAAAGACATATGCCTTGCACATCGACTGAACTACAGAACAATGTACACACTTAAAGCAGATGCCTATCGTAAGTTATTCCCTAACATTAGAGTAAGGCCAAAGATCGATGTAAGCAATGCTTAACATAAAAAACAGAAAACCTCAATGAAACGTCCTTGGACATACAAGACAATAACTTAATACATAAATCCCAACAAAGACTATGGCAAGAATCTGTAATGAAAGAACTGACTTGAAAGCCTACAGGCATTTCCTCATATAAAAACCTTCCCTTATATTACAGAATAAAAAACCAGTTTCTCGTGAATCCCAGTATTAAAAATTATATATCTGAATAACATTAAGAGCTTGAGACAGCGAGGACGTTAGAATAGAATTAAATCAATCTTGAGGAGGTGCCCGCTATAATTGCAGAAAGTGGAAAAAAACAAAATTTAATACAGCTCAAAAAACAAAGTTTTCCAAGATAAATTCTGGTAATGTTCCCCAGATCCATACAGAACACTTTCATATGCGTAAATAACTTGAGACAGCGAGGACGTTAGAATAGAATAAAATCAATCTTGAAGACGTGCCCCCCAAAATTGCAGAAAGTGAAAAATTTTTTTTTTTAATACAGCCCAAAAAACAAAGTTTTCCAAGATAAACAGGGAATATTCCCCAGATTCATACACAACACTTACATCTTTTTTCTAAACCTTACTCTTTGTAACTAGCAAGTTGCAGCAACAGCAGGTGAGTTGAGAAAAATGTGGCCCACGAGATAAAAATAGAAGTGAGTGCGTCACTTGGTACCGGAAGAATGATGACCGGTGATCACGAGTGTAAATACTGACGAATAAATGGATTGTACTGTGAGAGAAGCTGGCTAAGATGACGAATGAATGGGTATGCGTCACCGGGCGTGGGAAAAAAAAAAAAAAAAAAAACCGGAAAAAAAAAAAAAAAAAAAAAAAAACACTGCACACGAACGGTGCGGGAGCGGGGTATCTGAGTCACACTGTCTGATCAATACTTGGAGGTGGTTACGAGTTTTTAAGATAATTACTTTTTATTTTATTTGATTTGATTTATTCATTTATTTATTTATTTTTACTTTTCGTGGCTCTTTGGGGAAAAGCTGAACCATTATCACTTTGTGGAAGACTTCGCATCTTGTTAAAATACACACACGCACGCACACACACACATATATGTCTGTGTGTGTGTGTGTGTATGGAGCAAGAGCTACTGATAAGGCTTCAATAAGATTTATACGGGTCTCTTAATATTAAGCTCTCGTTTGTACAAACAACAATTGCCCCACCCCTTTGAATTTACCTTTAGAAATAATTTTTTTTCAAGTAAACAAACAAACAAACAAATACATACACTCATTCGCCCAGACTCTTAAAAGTTAGGGGGCCGAATACAAAAATAGCTGCTTACGTGTGGAACAGCCTCTACCGCCACAAAATGCACCATCACGCTGAAGTTGCCAGCGTGATCTCGCTGCTCATTCAAGAACATGATTGTGATAAGGATCTGACTACGAGGAGAAAATGGACTGTTGCCAGTAGAAAACTGAATGTCGAAAAAGAAAAAACTTCAATCTCCAACGAAAAATGACGAGAAAAAGAGAAACGTGGCTGAATCTCCAACGAAAAAAAGACAA
Source organism: Macrobrachium nipponense (assembly GCF_015104395.2). Taxonomy (NCBI): domain Eukaryota; kingdom Metazoa; phylum Arthropoda; class Malacostraca; order Decapoda; family Palaemonidae; genus Macrobrachium; species Macrobrachium nipponense. The sequence goes on from NC_087212.1 coordinate 5,683,068, forward strand.
GAAAAAGAGGAAACTTGTTTGAATCTCCAACGAAAAAATACAAGAAAAAAGAAATTTGGCTTAATCTTCAACGATAAAAGAAAAACTTAGCTGAATCTCCATCGATATAAGAGAAACTTGGCTGAATCTCCGACGAACAAATACAAGAAAAAAGAAATATGGGTGAATCTTCAACGATAAAAGAAAAACTTAGCTGAATCTCCAACGATAAAAGAAAAACTTAGCTGAATCTCCAACGATATAAGAGAAAATTGGCTGAATCTCCAACGAAAAAAGATGAGAAAAAGAGGAATCTGGATGAATATCCAACGAAAAAAAGAGAAGTAAAAGAGAAATTTGGCTGAAACTCCAACAAAAAAAAAGACAAGAAGAGACACGACTGAATTTTTATCACCAATTTACAGACTAATACTTTTTTTTTTATATCGGCTTCTTTAAGGATGGTGCTCCACTTTGTTCGTTCTGATGCAGACTAACCACAGTAAAAGATTTAAAATGGTTGCTTCTTTCTGTATTTCCCTTTGCCTTCTTTACTTCTTTCAAATGAACACCATAATATTCTTTGGAAGCTTGAATTCCAAGTCAGTGGTCTTGTTCCGTATGAATAGGGTTCATCTTCTGAATTAATAAGAATAATAAAAATAACAACCGGTTAAATGTACGGAAACAAGACTACCGACTAACAACGCCTTTTCAATGATAATGATGACTGGTTCTTAACATAGTGAAAAGGCAGGATACTTAGAAGGAAAATAATGATAGGGGGATAGTATTGAGTGATGCTTAGGCACTCGTATCTCGAAACAATACTCAAGGTGAAAATAAAACAAAGGCGTGATCCGCCCTCCAGCTGACTCGGAACGCGTGCAAGATTAAAACCGCGCTAAAATATACACTCAAATAGCCTTGTTTCACCCATGAAAATTAAAATAAACACACTATATTTTAAAAAAAATAATTATTCTATACTGTGTAACATGCGCATTATTTTCTACACTTTCATTCTAAGTAGATTGTAGCCTTACTCCCCGAGTAAGCGATAACCTTTAACTAAAGTATTAAAGGAAAATTACTATCACTTTCTAATACTACACAATCATAATCCCTAATAGGGAAAAATGACGGTAGACATAACTTGATTTACTAGGTATAACAATTGTCATTCGTTAGATTACAATACCGAATACTTGTATATATCGAGTCACATCAATAACAGGAAAACACTGAAATAAACTTTTCTTGCAAGAATTGACAAACGTTAGCCTTCATCGCCTAATCACGACTCTGGGATAGGGCCACCACACTGACAGTCGAAAAACACGAGGAGGAACCAAGGTCATCTTGATGAGGTCGTGATCAGTACCCCGCTACGTCATCAGCAAGATGAAGAAACTCAGTTCGATATATTTGCTTCACACTATGAATATAAAATGCCTTTATCATTTCCTTGACATCCACAATTCAGTTATTTACAAATAATTAGATTATTAAGTAATATCAAAAGCCCGAATTATGCCTAACAAGTTCCTGATAGACAGAATTCTTATACGTTATATAAAATTAATGTGTTTTTGAAGTCATTCATACATTTCTTGCATTATCTGTATACATTTTTCACTAATATTGTTTTTTTTATATGGAGATCGAATCATATGAGTTGCCTTACTGCAAATTTCAACAAGTCAGTATTTAGTGTACTGGTAATATAACACCTTCTATGCTTACCTATACTGAATTGAATGTAATATATAATTCAGGCCAAAGGACAAGCGCTGAGACCTATGAGGTCACTCAACGCCGAAAGGGAAATCGGCAGAATATTTAGGAGAAAATGGAAAGTAAGATGTAAGAAAGTGAATATGAACGGAGGTACAGTAAAAGGAACGAAAGGGGTCGCAGCTACGGGCCAAAGGCACGCTGCGAACAACCTCAAGTAATGCCTACACAGCACCGCGTGAGGTGCACTGACAGCATTACGCCACTACGGGGGCTTACCTGTATGTAATTGGTTGCAATACTGCATTTTACTTTTCAGGTGCCTTAATATTTCCATTTCTTTAGTTAAATTGTGTTGTACTTTGATGTTTCAACTGGATTACTTAGCAATTCAAGTGATTTATAGGCTATGTATTAAAGGTCCGCGTATTAATTCATTATATTATATCATGGCTACTTAACCACTTTGTCCAACTCTCTCTCTCTCTCTCTCTTAAAGGTGATTACGGATAGACTTAATATAGACGTATGTTCTCGAAATTTCTGAATAATGATTATCTCTCTCTCTCTCTCTCTCTCTCTCTCTCTCTCTCTCTCTCAAGGTGAATACAGATGGAAATGAAATTGACGTATATTCTCGAAATTTCTGAATCTCTCTCTCTCTCTCTCTCTCTCTCTCTCTCTCTCTCTCTCTCTCTCTCTCCAAGGTGATTACGTATAGACTTAATCTAGACGTATATTCTCGAAATTTCTGAATCTCTCTCTCTCTCTCTCTCTCTCTCTTAAAGGTGATTACGGATAGACTTAATCTAGACGTATATTCTCGAAATTTCTGAATACTTCTCTCTCTCTCTCTCTCCAAGGTGATTACAGATGGAAATGAAATTGACGTATAATCTCGAAATTTCCGAATATCTCTCTCTCTCTCTCTGCTGCTAAACTTAACCACCTCAAAAGTGCAAAGAAGTCATACGACCTGCTCGGAACAGCACTCACAGTACTCTTAATTCGATGAATTCACTTATTTAAAACGTTTATCACACCCAGAGCTCTTGACTCTCTTATCTCTTCGTATCAACATGACTGTTTACATTCAGACGTGGGGCGAGGTGTCCATTTGGAGGGCTTCGGAAAATCTCGAGTTTTTTATTTTTATTTATTTATGTTTTTTTAAACGGGTTTAAATTACATCGTAATGCCTGCGATCGGTTTTAGCACCTTCGATATCAGGGCAAGAAGGATTTATAGAACAACGGAATTGTGATATAATATACATACATACATACATACATACATACATACATTTTATATATATATATATATATATATATATATATATATATATATATATATATAGATATATATATATATACATATATATATATCTATATCTATATACATATATATATATAATATAAGATATAGATATAGATATATATATATATATATATATATAGGTATATATATATATAATAATATATATATATATATATATAAATCTATATCTATATATATATATTATATATATATCTATATCTATATCTATATATATAGTATATATAATACGGAAAAAAGGGGAGCATAAGCAAGATCTCTCTCTCTCTCTCTCTCTCCTCTCTCTCTCTCTCTCTCTCTCTCTCTCCTCCATTTCTTTCTGTCTTGTTTTCGTTTCTTTTCCTCGCATCAGGTATGTTTATTATTCTGGACATCGAGAAGAGATTTCTTTCTCTCTCTCTCTCTCTCTCTCTCTCTCTCTCTCAGGCCTACCATGCCATACTAACCGGATATTCAAGAGGCCTAATTGTTAAAGCACGCGTGTTGCTTTCTACACTCAATCATAAATAAAAGAATATATATATGTACATTTATAATGCCTACAGTGTACTGTGTGAGGTACACTGACAGCACTACTCACTACGGAGTGCAGCTTTATGTAGTTTCTTATAATATATTCATTTTAACGATGAGCAACCCAGGACCGAAGATTAGCTTAGAAGAAGAAGAAGAAGAAGAATGAACGAAAATAAACTGCCATCTCGTGACAGCAGCGTGAATTAGCGTAGGATCCAACGACTATTTAGGCGCGCAGGAAAGTCAAAACAAACGTGGTCTTTTAAACTTGTGTCACTGTCCGCCTCTAAACGTTTCCTGTTCATCCAGCCCAAAGTAAACAATATAATCTCGCCCTTCTCGAATAAGCCAAACAAATTCTTCGTTTAACGTTTCAAGAAGGCTTAGGCAGAGGTTTTAGTCTATCTCCCGTCAGCTGTAAGAAGGAATTCATCGCAAATGGTGTAGATTTTGTTATCAAAAATAACTGCGTTATTCGACGACGCAGAATATTACAAAAGAGACGAACTGTTTAACTGTGATCTTTTTTCTTTTCTCACTAATGATCTCCACTTTCAGTATTTCCTATTATCTTCTGTTACTTCTTTCAAATGAATGATGCCATATTCTTTGGAAGCTTGAATTTCAAGTCAGTGGTCCTCGTTGTGGGCTTGTTCCATATGAATAGGGTTCAGCTTCTGAATAATAATAATAATAATAATAATGAAAAAAATCCTCATAGTCTTCAAATGGAGAAACAAATCCACAGTTATGTAAATGTAAATATATTTAAATTTAAAACTTTACGGATAACTTTCAGGAGTCTGATAAGGGGAAACGAACAGATTCCCGAAAGCTATCCTTAAAGTTTTAAATTTAAATATATGTGCATCTACATAACTGTAGATTTGTTTCTCCAATAATAATAATGATGATGATGATGATGATGATGATGATGATGATAATCTTTGAAAGCATGAATTTCCAGTCAATGTTCCCTGTGGTGGGCTTGTTCCATATAAGTAGGATTCATCTTCTCAGCCAAAATAAATTAAAAACAAAAATACTTAGTAACACATACCGATAAACAATTTGAAAGCATAACATAAACATAAGCATTGTTTTTTTTTTTTTTTTTTTTTACCAAATATATCTCCAGTGAAACATTCTTTGTTTTTATTAACGTTTCGTCAAGTTATTTCCGCGGAATTTTTCCTATTCAGCGAATTTTATACCGACTAAAATGATCGATTTATACATACAAGTGAGAAGATTCGTTCTTTAAAAGTTAATTATATAACATATTAAGAAATTACCTAACAAAATATACATTTCGCATAAATTACAGTTTATACTGCAAGGGAAAAAAAAATAAATCCACCTAACTATAGAGCAAGCATATCATACGAAGGCAATCTAATCTTGCAATTGCTTTATACCGTACTAGCTGCCATCTGCCGGCGCCCGCGTCAGAATTTCATGCAATCAAAATGATGATACGAAAGCGATCTCAGCTGACAGGCTATTTAACCGGCGAGATGAAATAGAGCCCTCTTATTTTCCGAGGCTCTATAATGAATGAGGTTTCGCCCCGTCAGGGGAATGCTCTCATTTAAATGAAGACGTCTTGAGATAGGGATTTACAGAGCTATAATCAAGGAAAAAGCTTCGAGCTTTCGTACTTTGATATGAAATTATTATTATTATTATTATTATTATTATTATTATTATTATTATTATTATTATTATTATTATTACATTGGTGAAGAAATCTACAATTGTGTAAGCGCAAATATACTTTTAATATATATATATGTGTGTGTGTGTGTGTGTGTGTGTGTATCGTTTTGCATATATTTTTACTATATATTTACACTTACACAATTGTGGATTTCTTGACCGGTTTTAATGACATGCTATTATGAGATCAACATGAACTATTATTATTATTATTTTTTTTTTTTTTTTTTTTTTTTTTTTTTTTTTTTTTTTTTGCTCTATCACAGTCCTCCAATTCGACTGGGTGGTATTTATAGTGTGGGGTTCCGGGTTGCATCCTGCCGCATTAGGATCCATCACTTTTCTTACTATGTGTGTTTCCCGTTTTCTAGGATCACACTCTTCTGCATGAGTCCTGGAGCTACTTCAGCCTCTAGTTTTTGCTAGATTCCTTTTCAGGGATCTGGGATCGTGCCTAGTGCTCCTATGATTATGGGTACGATTTCCACTGGCATATCCCATATCCTTCTTATTTCTTTCTATTTTCAGATCTTGATACTTATCAATTTTTTTCCCTCTCTTTTCTCTTAACTCTGTTGTCCCATGGTATTGCGACATCAATGAGTGATACTTTCTTCTCGACTTTGTCAATCAATGTCACGTCTGGTCTGTTTGCACGTATCACCCTATCCGTTCTGATACCATAGTCCCAGAGGATCTTTGCCTGATCGGTTTCTTCTTACACTCCTTCAGGTTGGTGCTCGTACCACTTATTACTGCAAGGTAGCTGATGTTTCTTGCACAGGCTCCAGTGGAGGGCTTTTGCCACTGAATCATGCCTCTTTTTGTACTGGTTCTGTGCAAGTGCCGGGCATTCACGCTATGTGGTTTATGGTTTCATTTTTCGTATTGCACTTCCTACATATGGGAGAGATGTTATTTGCCGTCTATCGTTCTTTGAACATATCTGGTTCTTAGGGCCTGATGTGCCGCTGTTATCATTCCTCAGTTTCCTTCTTGAGCTCTCCCTCTGTAGCCATTGCCAATTGTCATCGCTGGCTAATTCTTTAGTCTGTCTCATGTATTGTCCGTGCATTGGTTTGTTGTGCCAGTCCTCTGTTTTTTCTGTCTTTCTCCTGTCTCTGTATATTTCTGGGTCTTCGTCTACTTTTATCAGTCCTTCTTCCCATGCACTCTTTAGCCACTCGTCTTCACTGGTTTTTCAGAATATTGCCCCAGTGCTCTGTTTTCGATGTTGACGCAGTCCTCTATATTAGTAGTCCTTCTCCCTCCTTCCTTTCGTGTTATGTATAGTCTGTCCGTATTTGCTCTTGGGTGTAGTGCTTTGTGTATTGTCATTTGTTTCCTGGTTTTCGATCAATGCTGCGGAGTTCTGCCTTCGTCCATTCCACTATTTTTCCTTGCGCTGTATCTGATTACTGGCACTGCCATGTGTTTATGGCTTTTATCATATTTCCGGCGTTGAGTTTTGACTTGAGTATCGCCTTGAGTCTCTGCATATATTCTTTCCTGATCGTGTCTTCATCTCTTGGTGTTTTATACTCCTCCTTCCATTATTCCCAGGTATTTGTATCCTGTCTCATCTATGTGTTTGATGTTGCTCCATCTGGTAGCTTTATCCCTTTCAGTTCTCGTTACTTTGCCTTTTTGTATGTTGACTAAGGCGCATTTTCTATTCCAAACTCCATCCTGATGTCCCCAGATACAATCCTTACAGTCTGGATTAGGGTATCTATTTCCTTGATGCTCTTACCATACAGCTTGATGTCGTCCATGAACATCAGATGGTTGATTCTGTTGCCTCTTTTCTTGAGTTGGTACCCGGCATCCATCTTCTGTAGTACTTTTGTCATGGGAATCATGGCTACTACGAAGAGTAGTGGGGACAGTGAGTCGCCCTGGAAGATCCCTCTCCTGATATTAACCTCTGCTAGTCTTATTCCAGAGCTTGTAAGTATTGTTTTTATTAGTATTTATTATTATTATTATTATTATTATTATTATTATTATATTATGAAGATAAACCCTATTCATATGGAACAAGCCCACCAAAGGGGCCACGGACTTGAAATTCAAGCTTCCAAAGAAGAAGTGACGGAAGATAATAGAAAATACAGAAAGAAGACGGCAGTTATTAGAAGGATGAAAAAATTAACATATTAATGATTAAACAGATAAAAGTTTTATCAAATTATAAAGTACGAGAGTTTTTGAGGTCCTAATAACACGAAGAAGAAGAACAACAACAACAACAACAGAGAGAGAGAGAGAGAGAGAGAGAGAGAGAGAGAGAGAGAGAGAGAGAGAGAAGTGCGACAGCGAGAGGAACATTTGGTAAACAGAAGCCAATCTCCTCCGTTGCAAACGATGAGCAACAGCGCTTTATTTATCGGATCGTTTACAGCGCAGCTTGACTCCCATTCGTAACACCAATTAACAGCCATTTGCCGAAACGAATGAGTCACTCAGCGTCAAGAATGAATCGCATTGACGATTAGGTACGAAATCATTGCCAAGATCGACTTCCATTTGGATTGGATGAGTAAGTGACATTTCCCGATACACAACAAGTGTATGAGTAAAGGAAGTTAAGATTTATGAGGCAAATACGAGAGGGAACTCAGCTGCTGGAAGAGAAATATAATCGCCATTTATATGTGCAACTTATGCGCAATAATTTTTTTTTAAAAAGGATATTGGTGAAGAGAGTTGTGAGCAAAATATGACGTCATGAAATGGGCATGACGAAACTGTAACCCTGTTGTTTGAAGAGAAAATATAATCTTTAAACGTGCCTAAATTATACACTATAATTCGGTCTGAAAGACTCAAACAAAATTGACACAATACCGTAACATGATGGGGCACTGTTTAATAAAACACTTTATTTAGGCAATCGTTCTAGATACACTTAATTCGGTGTTTTATAAACACTTATTTAGGTTAGGGTTTTATAAACACATTTCGGTAAGTGTTTTATAAACACTTATTTCGGTAAGTGTTTAAACTTATTCCGGTAAGTGTTTTACAAACTCCTATTTAGGCAAGAGTTTTATAAACAATTATCTCGATAACGAGAAAAAGTGAAAATGAGTCTTGGGCTTCGACCATATCTCGCGTATAGATTCTATCTACTTAAATTTGTAAACTCCTGCGTATGGAAGCTTGGAAACTATGCGTCTATGCATGCATGCATAAATGCGTATATTCTGAGGTGGCCTGATAGGATCACCACGCAAACAACTCGAATAATGATGCATAATCACAAACATAAACAACAACAATCACCCTGAGGTCCTTTGACCAAGAGGTAACGCTATATATAGGCGTTATCTCTCGACCATCAAATCCCGAGGGAGACTCCGAATCTCATTATTGTCTTAATGCAAAGTAACTAGCTGCTGCCGCTGCTGGCTATAGATTCACATCAACCGCGCATTTGATGTCTAGGCCAGTCCCTTACGACGCTCCTGATTGGCTGTTGATAAGCCAATGACAGGGCTGGAAATTCTCCTCAGTCTCTCTCGAGAGTTCACATAGGCAGGATGTAGCATGTTTCACCTGTCCTGAGAGATGCTTTTGAAAGGCGTATCCCTAAGGAAGAGTTGGAACATAGATACTGCCTATGTGAACTCTCTCGAGAGACTGAGACTTTCTTAGACATCAAATGCACAGTTGATGTGAATCTAATAAAGCAAGGATTCTTCGCTGCATCATTATCCAGCGTATGACTATAATCGTCATACGTAACTATTACAATTCCTCACCTCCGACAACAATAACATCCCTGTCATTTCCCCAAACCACAAACCTCCAGAAGGGGCACAAACGATCATCAGGGCGACGGATACCCAGTTGCAGTTTACGCGAGTGCACGCGCGCACGCACATACATACACACATATCCCTTGTCCCTCCTGAAGTTTTAAGAGGAGGAGGATTGTTAGGAAGGGTAGGGGAGGAATTAGAGAGAGAGAGAGAGAGAGAGAGAGAGAGTGGAAAATACGTACGTATATACGGAGGAGGAGGAGGAGGGGACAGTTAGGAAGGGTAGGGGAGGAATTAGAGAGAGAGAGAGAGAGAGAGAGGAAAAGTACGTATATACGGAGTAGGGGACAATAAAGAAGGGTAGGGGGTGAATGAGAGAGAGAGAGAGAGAGAGAATTTAAAGAGGTAGTGGAAAAGACATATATAGGGAAGAGGAGGGTGGGGGGGGGGGGGACAATTAGCAAGGATAGGGGAAGAAATAGAGAGACAGAGAGAGAATATATACGGAGGAGCCAGAAGGGGATACTATATTGAGACGGCACGGTGGGAGGAAGGCAGGAGGGGGGAGGTGGAGAAGGAATGGAATAGGCAATGGTAAAGAGGTACGGCCGGTGGAAGGGAGGGGGAATGGGGGTGGGGGTGGATTGTTTGGGTTGTTTGAAGGATCTGGCATCAGCTCCCGGATGCTGCGATCGAGTTGCAAGATAAGTAAGCAGGAGCTTGTGTTCGGCCCACGTGGGGACCGAATAATGGCCCTATGCCGTCTTGAATTTTATGGCCTCGCCGCTACCGAACGCGTTGCCCCGAATGTTTATATACTGTTTGAGTGCGGACTTCAACACCCCCCTCCCCCTCCCTCCCCTCGGGGAAGGGGTTAAGGGGTGTGGGTGGGTTGGGGGAGGGGGTATATAGGTTCTCGTAAGGATGTTAACGAATCGGTAAGAAGAGAGCGGAGAAGGAACTAGACCAGAGAAGTAATGACTTGTGACGCAGATCAGACGAGAAGATTCATTCTTTGGTAGCGATGCCGATGACGATCAAGTTTCTTTGAGAGAGAGAGGGAGAGAGAGAGAGAGAGAGAGAGAGAGAGAGAGAGAGAGAGAGCATTTACATATCTTATATACAGCTGAATACAACTGAGAGAAAGAGACAGCATTTATATATCTTATAGTAAGCTGAATACAACTGGGAGAAAGAGAGAGAGAGTATTTATATATCTGATATACAGCTGAATACAACTGAGAGAGACAGACAGACAGACAGACAGACAGAGAATTTAATATTTGATTTACAGACAGAGAGAGTAAGTTAAACTGAATAAAACTGAGAGAGAGAGAGACTGAGAGAGTGGGAGAGATTAATTGAATGCAACTGAGAGAGAGAGATGAAAATTTATATATCTTATTTACAGCTGGATACAACTGAGAGAGAGAGAGAGAGAGAGAGAGAGAGAGAGAGAGAGAGAGAGAGAGAGAGAGAGAGAGGAATTTATAGCCCCGTCCCGCAACAACTCCCTAATGAAGACCATTCGGTTTTCATTCATGCAGAAGCCATCGCCCACACGAGACCAACAAGTCAATCATCTGGGTGATTATCGAGATTATTTTTTTTCTTTTAAATAGCCTTACCTTACTTACAGACCTTACAGTTCGTTCGGGTTGCCCCAGGTCCCTCAGTGTGAGGCGCCTCTAATGTCTACCAGAGAGTTTGCTAGTACATCTTCCGGTATATTTTGCATCTTCCAATCTTGGATGGTCTGGGATGCAGTTTAGATATTTGTCGAGCTTATTCTTAAACACATCTACGCTCACTCCTGATATATTCCTCAGATGAGCTGGCAACGCATTGAATAGACGCTGCATTATCGATGCTTGGTGCGTAGTGGATTAATGTTCGTGTGCTTTCCTTATTTTTTCTGGTATAGTTTTGGGCACTATTAATCTACCTCTGCTTGCTCTTTCTGATATTTTAGTTCCATGATATTTTCTGTTATTCCTTCTATCTGTTTCCATGCCTGAATTATCATGTAGCGTTCTCTTCTCCTTTCTAGACATATATTTTAAGGATTGTAGTCTTTCCCAGTAGTCTAGGTCCTTTACTTCTTCTATTCTAGCTGTAAAGGACCTTTGTACACTCTCTATTTGTGCAATATCCTTTTGATAGTGTGGGTACCATATCATATTGCAATATTCAAGTGGACTACGAACATATGTTTTATAAAGCATAATCATGTGTTCAGCTTTTCTTGTTTTGAAGTGCCGTAACAACATTCCCATTTTTGCTTTACATTTTGCCAACAGAATGGCTATTTGATCATTGCATAAACATGTTCCTATTCATCATCACACCAAGGTCTTTAACTGCTTCCTTATTTGTGATTGTCTCATTATTAGGTCCCCTATATGCATATAGCTTTCCTTCTCTGTCTCCATAATTTATTGATTCAAATTTATCAGAGTTAAATACCATCCTATTTACCTCTGCCCAATCATATACTTTGTTAAGGTCTCTTTGTGTAGAGCGTTCCTATCTTCATCACAAGTAATTTCTCTACTTATTCTTGTGTCATCAGCGAAACTACTCACTACCGAATCTTAAGCATTACTGTCTATGTCTTCAATCATAATAACAAACAATATTGCAGCTAGCACCGTACCTTGTGGCACACCGGATATTACCTTGGTTTCATCCGATTTCTCATCGTTTGCAATAACTATCTGTTTTCTGTTGTGTAAAAATTCTTTTAACCATCTTCCTTACTTTATCTACGATATTGTGTTGTTCTAATTTTCTTTGCTAATATATTATGGTCTACTTTGTCAAAAGCTTTGCAAAGTCTAGATAAACCACATCTGTTTTCATTTCCGCTTTTCATATTTTTGAATATGTTCTCACGGTGGACTAACAGTTGGGTTTGTGTACTTTTTCCGGGTACGAAACCATGTTGTCCTATACAAATTATTTTTTATTAAATGTTTCATAATATTTTTCTTCTTCATTACCCTTTCATACACTTTCATAATATGTGATGTTAGATCACAGGCCTATAATTAATGCCTTGCCTTAGTCTTCGATCCACTTTTGAAAGTAGGGGTGATATGATGCAATTTGTGCTCATCATAAATCTTGCCTGTATCTACACTTTGTCTTAATAATATTGCAAGTGGCTTTGCGATAGAATGAACTACTTTCTTTAACAAAATAGCAGGGACTCCATCCGGCCCTGCAGCAGCTCCATTTTTAATTTCATTAATTGCCTGCACAATATCAGCTTCATTAATTTCTATGTCAGCTAAATATTCACTATTTTCGTCCCTTACTTCTATCATTATCTTCATTATCTATTCTAGGGGTGAATTCTCTTTATATCGTTCTGCCAGTATGTTGCAAATTTCCTTTTTTTCATTCGTTAATCTCCCTTCAATTCTCAGAGGGCTATTTTCATTATTTCTTCTTTTATTCACTTCTTCGCATATGAGTATAATAGTTTGGGTTTTGCTTGATATTTAATAGGGTTTTTTCTTCCAAGTCCCGTTTTTCATTTTCTTTGATTGTATAATCTTTTGTTCTGCATTTTCTATCTACTTTTTAGTTCTATAACTTTCCATGCATTTTTTCTTTGCAAGACCTTTTTTCCACTTTCTGATTTCTGGAACAAGATCCTTCTGTCTCTTGGTATGCATGAATGAATGTTTTACTTTTCTTCTTCGGTATATATTTATCCACTATTTTCTCCAATATTTTGTATAATATCTCCGTATTTACCCTTATGTCATCACATTACGAAAATGTTATCCCAATCTTTGTTTAATTCTTCATTAATTTCTGACCATTTATATTTTTTACTGTAGAAGTTGTATTTTCCATATCCTTCCCACTTTTTCATTCTTGCTTATCTCTATTTTTCACTTGCTTGGAATGAACTGTTAATTCTATGACATTATGATCTGAAATACTCGTATTATAAAAAACTATTATTTCTTTAACATAATTCATCTCGTTCACAAATACTAGGTCTAAAGTATTTTCCTTTCTTGTTGGCAGGTGATTTATTTGTTGAATGTTGTATTCTAGTAGCATATTAATAGCTTTTCGAATTGCCTCTTATCTTGCTGCACTACTATTACTCTCTTTTTTATATGTATAAGTACAACCACAGTCTCCTATTCGTTCTTTCCATTCTACGAAAGGAAAGTTGAAGTCACCAGATAGGAGAATAGTCCAGTCCTTGTGATTTCTACATATATCATCCAATTTTTTCAATTATTAAGTCAAACTCTTTAGTATTAGGAGGTCTATATATTACTATGTTCATCAATTCAGATTCAAATTCTACCGCTATTAGTTCACATTCTGAGTTACTATATTTCTCATATATTTTTCCTTCCGTTGTTTTTTGTCTTTCCCATATATTGCGGTTCCCCCTTGATTCCTATTTTTTCTATCTGATCTATAAGTTTGGAACCCTTTTATTTGATCCATCATTCCCAGTCTCTTGGGAATACCAGGTTTCACTTATATTCATTATATCTATTTTCTTTTCATTTTGGGTTAGTTCTTCTAAGTACTCTATTTTTCTTTTGAGTTACTCGTAACTAAACCCTGCGCATTCATCACTATGATGGTTTTGCGTGTTTTCTCCTTCATTTAATATTGGTAGTAATAAGGATTTTCCCATGTCTCTTTCCTGTTCTGGTATGTTCTTTTTTTCATTTCCAGAAATTCTGACATTAAAAAATCCAACTTTCCATAATATTTGATCTTCCTTCATCATAATTATTCATTTTGTGTCTGAATCTGCAATTTTCTCCGTTTCTGCAATATCCTCTTGCATAATAAATACAGTTATTATCTATTGAGTAGAATTTCGGAGCTGATGCTTTTGAAATTTTTTGCTGACACCTCTGCATATCTCATTGGTGGTTTGCTTTTCTCTTTTACCTGATATTCTTGATTTCTCTCTTTATTTGTTTCTTTCTTACTTTGGATTTATTACTTGGTTGGTTATTTATTTGATTAGTGATTCATGGCTACAGGGTGCATATATTTGCATTTTTTGCGAACTAACATCCTTTTCCTTCTTTTAGGTTTTTACATATTTTCGGATGGCAGATCTCTGCAATCATCCCCATAGCCATCTAAGTATGCACATTTACCATATATTTCATAGTTTTGACATACCTTAGGATGTTTGTAGTAACATCTTTCTCCAAATCTGCAATTCCCTCTTTTCAAAAGGTTGCAGATTTTGTCTTTCTTGTCTATTTTTTCCTCTTTCCCGTATTGTGTAGATCTGGGTAGAGCCTCTCGGGATTTGCTTTTCTGTTGTCATATCGTAATTTCTTTATTTCTTCGTAGGTATGCTGCTTTATTGCCTCATATGTAGTATCAATGAGTATCTCTGCATCCATACTATTCTTGTTCTTTGTTTTCCTATTTTTTCTGTCATTTCATTTTTGTTTACTTCTCTTCCGTTTTCCTCTTCTTCTTTTTCTTCTTCTTCTTCTTCTCTTCTCTTCTTCACCCTCAACTATTTGTACATTCAATCTTGATTAATAACATTGTCTATCCATGATAGACATGTTGAACAAAAAATTCTTGTATCTTTTCTCAAATCTTGCATTACCTCAGCACACTGTGGATGGGTCGGAATGTTGCATGCAGCACATTTTCTGATTAGGTTTTGTGTGACTGACTATGCTATACCAGACCTTACACAGTTTGCATGCTTTGGCATTCTTTTTCCTAATGCATCAATTAGGATATTCACAAGATTCACCTTATTCATTTTCTTTGTCGGAATGCTGGTTTATGTATATTTTCTTTATGAGTCTCTTGACCACTTGGATTTTATTTGGAACTTCTTCAATTATTTTCAAGATATTTTCATTAGATTTGTTCCAGTTTGAAGGATTATATCCTTCTAATATATCTATGAATGCTTTTGTATCTTTTTGGTTAGGACTGTTGCTGATTTCATAGATGAGAAATGCCAGTTCCCTTCCTGCTACCTCATCGTATTGCGAATCTGCCAAGCAAGCTAAATTACGCCACCTTTTTCCGCAGTTGGAACTTACTGCCATCTTGTTCTGATTTCAGTATTACACTTGTTAAACTAACTTAGAAGACGCTTTATCCTACTATTTTCACACTAATCTTATCACGATAGTTCACGAACACTTCTAGATATTTCTCAAATTCTAGTCGTATGTTAAACTTGTGATATCTGTTGATTAATCTGACTTCACGCGGGTACGTCTCACCAAGCAAGATGGCTTACTACGGACCGTAAAAATGTTAATGGGGGGACTCTGGGCATTTTATTTTGGGTAGGGTTGCTTTTGCAGGTGAATACTCTTGTACCCTTTTTCCCATTTCCATCTGTTGCTTCGTTTTGATGGATGCCCTATTCTTTGAGAAATTCTGTTTCAATTCAGTGACCCCTGTGGTGGGCTTGTCACATGAATAAGTTCATCTTCTGAATATAATAATAATAATAATAATAATAATAATAATAATAATAATAATAATAATAATAATAATAACAATAATAATAATAATAATAATACTAATAAACAGCACTAAAGAGAACAACCACCAAGAAATTCCTGAAGCCGAACCAAGTAAGAGACTCTGGGAAAAAACATATGGAGCAATCCGGTATCACACAACAAACATGCAACATGGCTCCAGGAAGTCAAGGAAGAAGAAACAGGGAGAATAAAACCAAAGATTCACAGAGATCACTACGACACAGTCAGACACCAACTAAAGAAAAGTGCCAAACTGGAAAAGCCCCAGGTCCCGATGAAGTCCATGGATAGGGGCTCAAAAACTTCAAGGCCCTACACCCACGAATAGCAGAACAACTCCAGCATTGTATCTCAAATCACCATGCACCCAAATGGATGACCACAGGAGGGACATCCTTAGTACAAAAAGACAAGAGTAAGGGAAAATATAGCCAGTAACTACAGGCCTATCACCTGCCTACCAATAATGTGGAAGTTACTAACAGGTATCATCAGTGAAAGGCTATACAACTCACTAGAGGAGACAAACACCATCCCCCCCACCACAAAAGAAAGGCTGCAGAAGGAAGTGTAGGGGCACAAAAGACCAGCTCCTGATAGACAAAAATGGTGGTAATGAAGAACAGTAGGAGAAGGGAAAAACCAACCTAAGCATGGCATGGATAGACTATAAGAAAGCCTTCGACATGATACCACACACATGGCTAATAGAATGCCTGAAAATATATGGGGCAGAGGAAAACACCATCAGCTTCCTCAAAAATACAATGCGCAACTGGAATACAATACTTACAAGCTCTGGAATAAGACTAGCAGAGGTTAATATCAGGAGAGGGATCTTCCAGGGCGACTCACTGTCCCCACTACTCTTCGTATTAGCCATGATTCCCATGACAAAAGTACTACAGAAGATGGATGCCGGGTACCAACTCAAGAAAAGAGGCAACAGAATCAACCATCTGATGTTCATGGACGACATCAAGCTGTATGGTAAAAGCATCAAGGAAATAGATACCCTAATCCAGACTGTAAGGATTGTATCTGGGGACATCAGGATGGAGTTGGAATAGAAAAATGCGCCTTAGTCAACATACAAAAGGCAAAGTAACGAGAACTGAAGGGATAAAGCTAGCCAGTGACTAGCAACAAGGGAGAACATCAAACACATAGATGAGACAGGATACAAATACCTGGGAATAATGGAAGGAGGGGATATAAAATACCAAGAGATGAAGGACACGATCAGGAAAAAAGAATATATGCAGCGACTCAAGCGATACTCCAGTCAAAACTAAACGGCGGAAATATGATAAAAGCCATAAACACAATGGGCAGTGCCAGTAACAGATACAGCGCAGGAATAGTGGAATGGCG
Source organism: Macrobrachium nipponense (assembly GCF_015104395.2). NCBI lineage: Eukaryota > Metazoa > Arthropoda > Malacostraca > Decapoda > Palaemonidae > Macrobrachium > Macrobrachium nipponense. The sequence goes on from NC_087212.1 coordinate 5,700,028, forward strand.
AGCAGAACTCCGCAGCATAGATCAGAAAAACCAGGAAACATATGATAATACACAAAGCACTACACCCAAGAGCAAATACGGACAGACTACAATACATAACACGAAAGGAAGGAGGGAGAGGACTACTAAGCATAGAGGACTGCGTCAACATCGAGAGCAGAGCACTGGGGCAATATATGAAAACCAGTGAAGACGAGTGGCTAAAGAGTGCATGGGAAGAAGGACTAATAAAAATAGACGAAGACCCAGAAATATACAGAGACAGGACAATGACAAACAGAACAGAGGACTGGCACAGCAAACCAATGCACGGACAATACATGAGACAGACTAAAGATGACACGTTGCAATGGCTACAGAGGGGAGAGCTAAAGAAGGAAACTGAAGGAATGATAACAGCGGCACAAGATCAGGCCCTAAGAACCAGATATGTTCAAAGTACGATAGACAGAAATAACATCTCTCCCATATGTAGGAAGTGCAATACGAAAAATGAAACCATAAATCACATAGCAAGCGAATGTCCGGCACTTGCACAGAACCAGTACAAAAAGAGGCATGATTCAGTAGCAAAAAACCCTCCACTGGAGCCTGTGCAAGAAACATCAGCTACCTTGCAGTAATAAGTGGTACGAACACCAACCTGAAGGAGTGATAGAAAACGATCAGGCAAAGATCCTCTGGGACTATGGTATCAGAACAGATAGGGTGATACGTGCAAATAGACCAGACGTGACGCTGATTGACAAAATCAAGAAAGTATCACTTATTGATGTCGCAATACCATGGGACACCAGAGTTGAAGAGAAAGAGAGAGAAAAAATGGATAAGTATCAAGATCTGAAAATAGAAATAAGAAGGATATGAGATATGCCAGTGGAAAGTCGTACCATAATCATAGGAGCACTAGGCACGATCCCAAGATCCCTGAAAAGGAATCTAGAAAAACTAGAGGCTGAAGTAGCTCCAGGACTCATGAAGAAGAGTGTGATCCTAGAAGCGGCGCACATAGTAAGAAAAGTGATGGACTCCTAAGGAGGCAGGATGCAACCCGGAACCCCACACTATAAATACCACCCAGTCGAACTGGAGAACTGTGATAGAGCAAAAAAAAAAAATAATAAAAAATAATAATAATAATAATAATAATAATAATAAGAGAATATCTTCATATTTATGTCAGTGGCCCCTACGGTGGGCTTGTTACACGTGAATAAGTTCATCTTCTGAATAATAATAATAATAATAACCTAATAATAATAATAATAATATAATAATAATAATAATAATAATAATCATAATAATAATAATAATAATAAATAAAATAATAATACTATAAGAGATTAAAATGTCAATAATAATAAGAGAATAGTCGATATTTATACTGTCAGTGGCTCCTGTGGGAATAATAATAATAATAATAATAATAATAATAATAATAAGTCTTATTGAAGGTTTCATAATTGAAACTGCACACTGATTTCATACCTAAATATAATTTGCGTTTTAATCAGATTTGAATCTTCATACGCATTTTCTACCTTAAGATAATTTGCTTTTCAGTCTGATTTGAACCTTCACGCTGATTTTATACCTAAAGATAGCTTTTTTCGTTTTAATCTATATTCAAACCTTCAAACTGATTTTATACCTATATATAATGTGCGTTTTAATCATATCTGAACCTTCACACTGATTTTATACCTTAAGATAATTCTCGATTCAATCATATTTGAACCTTCAAAAATGTCCTCGATAACGAAAAGGACATTCAACTTTAACCATAAAGTTTCAAGTCTAAAATATCATAAACAAAATCCTGCGAATTTGAAAGCCAAGGGGATGGATGACCCGAAGCCATTTCAGGCTGAATGACTCCTTCGGGTTTCACTGAAGACTCGCTGAAGCACGAAGCCTTTATCAATCACTGAAGATGTCAGGCAATTATGAAACATCTTAACACCCGAGGATGGCTGATGGATCAATCACCAAGTATCGAAGATACATACGGTGCCAAGGTTTCGATACGTTTAGTTTATGTTTTCAGATACTCTCTCTCTCTCTCTCTCTCTCTCTCTCTCTCTCTCTCTCTCTCAGTAATATATAGACCTCCTAATACTAAAGAGTTTGACTTAATAATTGAAAAATTGGATGATATATGTAGAAATCACAAGGACTGGACTATTCTCCTATCTGGTGACTTCAACTTTCCTTTCGTAGAATGGAAAGAACGAATAGGAGATTGTGGTTGTGCTTATACATATAAAAAAGAGATTAATAGTAGTGCAGAAGATAAGAGGCAATTCGAAAAGCTATTAGATATGCTACTAGAATACAACATTCAACAAATAAATCACCTGCCAACAAGAAAGGAAAATACTTTAGACCTAGTATTTGTGAACGAGATGAATTATGTTAAAGAAATAATAGTTTATAATGCGAGTATTTCAGACCATAATGTCATAGAATTAACAGTTCATTCCAAAGCAAGTGAAAACGAGATAAGCAAGAAATGAAAAAGTGGGAAGGATATGGAAAATACAACTTCTACAGTAAAAATATAAAAATGGTCAGAAATAATGAAGAATTAAACAAAGATTGGGATAACATTTTCGTAAGCGATGACATAAGGGTAAATACGGAGATTATATAAAATATTAGAGAAAATAGTGGATAAATATATACCGAAGAAGAAAAGTAAACATCATTCATGCATACCAAGAGACACAAGGATCTTGTTCCAGAAAATCAGAAAGTGGAAAAAAGGTCTTGCAAAAGAAAAAAATGCATGGAAAGTTATAGAACTAAAAAAGTAAGAATAGAAAATGCAGAACAAAAGATTATACAATCAAAAGAAAATGAAAAAACGGGAATTGGAAGTTGGAAGAAAAAACCCTATTAAATATCAAGCAAAACCCCAAACTATATTATACTCATATGCGAAGAAGATGAATAAAAGAAGAATAGAAATAGGCCCTCTGAGAATTGAAGGGAGATTAACGAATGAAAAAAAGGAAATTTGCAACATATTGGCAGAACGATATAAGAGAATTCACCCCTAGAATAGATAATGAAGATAATGTATAGAAGTAAGGGACGAAAATAGTGAATATTTAGCTGACATAGAAATTAATGAAGCTGATATTGTGCAGGCAATTAATGAAATTAAAAATGGAGCTGCTGCAGGGCCTGATGGAATCCTGCTATTTTGTTAAAGAAAGTAGTTCATTCTATCGCAAAGCCACTTGCAATATTATTAAGACAAAGTGTAGATACAGGCAAGATTTATGATGAGCCCACAAATTAGCATATATCACCCCTACTTCAAAAGTGGATCAAGACTAGAGGCAAGTAATTATAGGCCTGTGAGTCTAACATCACATATATGAAAGTGTATGAAAGGGTAATGAAGAAAAAATATTATGAAACATTTAATAAAAAAATAATTTGTTTAATATAGGACACACGGTTCGTACCCGGCAAAAAGTACACAAACCCAACCTGTTAGTCCACCGTGAGAACATATTCAAAAATATGAAAAGCGGAAATGAAACGATGTGGTTTATCTAGACTTTGCAAAAGCTTTTGACAAAGTAGAACCATAATATATTAGCAAAGAAATTAGAAAACACAATATCGTAGATAAGTAGGAAGATGGTTAAAAGAATTTTTACACAACAGAAAACAGATAGTTATTGCAAACGATGAGAAATCGGATGAAACCAAGGTAATATCCGGTGTGCCACAAGGTACGGTGTTAGCTGCAATACTGTTTGTTATTATGATTGAAGGACATAGACAGTAATGTTAAGGATTCGTAGTGAGTAGTTTCGCTGATGACACAAGAATAAGTAGAGAAATTACTTGTGATGAAGATAGGAACGCTCTACAAAGAGACCTTAACAAAGTATATGATTGGGCAGAGAAAATATGGATGGTATTTAACTCTGATAAATTTGAATCAATAAATTATGGAGACAGAGAAGGAAAGCTATATGCATATAGGGGACCTAATAATGAGACAATCACAAATAAGGAAGCAGTTAAAGACCTTGGTGTGATGATGAATAGGAACATGTTATGCAATGATCAAATAGCAATTCTTTTGGCAAAATGTAAAGCAAAAATGGGAATGTTGTTACGGCACTTCAAAACAAGAAAAGCTGAACACATGATTATGCTTTATAAAACATATGTTCGTAGTCCACTTGAATATTGCAATATGATATGGTACCCACACTATCAAAAGGATATTGCACAAATAGAGTGTACAAAGGTTCCTTTACAGCTAGAATAGAAGAAGTTAAGGACCTTGACTACTGGGAAAGACTACAATTTTTAAAATTTATATAGTCTAGAAAGGAGAAGAAGAACGCTACATGATAATTCAGGCATGGAAACAGATAGAAGGAATAACAGAAAATATCATGGAACTAAAAATATCAGAAAGAGCAAGCAGAGGTAGATTAATAGTGCCCAAAACAATACCAGGAAAAATAAGGAAAGCACACAGGACATTAATCCACTACGCACCAGCATCGATAATGCAGCGTCTATTCAATGCGTTGCCAGCTCATCTGAGGAATATATCAGGAGTGAGCGTAGATGTGTTTAAGAATAAGCTCGACAAATATCTAAACGCATCCCAGACCATCCAAGATTGGGAAGATGCAAAATATACCGGAAGATGTACTAGCAACTCTCTGGTAGACATTAGAGGTGCCTCACACTGAGGGACCTGGGGCAACCCGAACGAACTGTAAGGTCTGTAAGGTCAGTCTTGGATGTGATTTAATCTCGTCCTATAATTCTATCACAAACTTATATTCCATGTTTTTAGATATTAAAATTGAATCCCGTTCAATAACTTTCCTGTAAAAGTATATTCCACGTTTTTAGACTCTCTCTCTCTCTCTCTCTCTCTCTCTCTCTCTCTCTCTCTCTCTCTCTCTCTCTCCACCGATAATTTTCCTATTAACTCGTTTTCCTAGTGTGAGACATGAGACATGAACCCACTGACCATAAAAATATAATTATTTGTTATTTTTATTTACCTTCTATCTTTCAGCATTAATATTATAAAAAAAATCCACATTCTTAATTAAAAGAACGCTTCCACAAATCAGACTACAAATCAAAAACGGGATTGGGCAGATGACGTCAATAGCACTGCCAGAGGGCAGCACGGATAAATAACTAATCCAACAAGAATATATTCTGAAAGAGACCGGTGCAGTTTATTATTTATAACTTATATATATCTTAATATATATC
>NC_087212.1:5710301-5717801 GCF_015104395.2 Macrobrachium nipponense
TTCGGTATGTTATAATTAGATGAAACCTGAGATGCATTTGTTGAATATTTTATTTTGTCGGTCGTCCTAATCATCAACTCTCACCTTTTAAATACAATTCTGAAGAGAACTGAAGAGACTAATAATCGCTATTTAAAGTAATAAGAGTAACTGATTACTCAATGCACAGAATGCATAGAAGGACGTTTAAGCATTTTAGGTCAGATTTCAATTAAATGTTTAGTTTTCTGTACGCCCTCAGATCTTAAAAGCTACTGAGGCTAGAGGGCTGCAAATTGTTACGTTGATCATCCACCTTCCAATCATCAAACATACAAAATTGCAGCCCTCTAGCCTCAGTAGTTTCTATTTTATTTAAGGTTAAAGTTAGCCATGATCGTGCTTCTGGCAACGATATAGGTCAGACCACCACCGGACCGTGGTTACAGTTTCGTGGGTCATGGCTCATACAGCATTATACCGAGACCATCGAAAGATAGATAAATTTGCAGTGGCATTGATTATACGCTGTAGCGGCTGTAGAGAAAACTCGATTGCGCCGAAGAAACCTCGGCGCAATTTTAACTTGTTTCTATAATTTACAGGACTTCATTCTTCTCTTTCTTAAGAAGACACGCTCGGCGTTTAATAGAAAGGACAGGAGAGAAAAAATAAAAAAAATAAAAAAAGACGCTAAAACATTAACCTCTTTCTATATATGTGTACTTGATCGACACGGACTCTCAGAAAACCCAGGCAACTTGGTGTTTTAAAACAAACTTGCCTAAAATATATAAACAAAATGGAAAGGTCCTTCTACATTTCGAAAAAGTATGAGAGAGAAGACTTCTCTGTATATATGTATGTATTTATATATGTGTATGCATGATGGCTCAACATCGCAACTATGCCAATCTAAGAAAACCAGGTGATATATTAGTCATGACTGCAAAAATGAATGCAATGAATAACTGGTATATAATCTATTTAACCTAAATATACAAAAACAAAATATATACATAAACAAGACAAGGCAAAACTGCAATTTGCGAAAAACGAAAATTAAAAAAAAATGTCTTTATTAAGATAAAAAAAACATCGCCAATGTAATAAATTTCCTAATATTTTTTACCCTAAAGCGAAAACGAGCCCAGACCATTATTATAGGAAAACTTAAGATATTCAATGTCAAAAAAATTAAACAACAAACGCACACATGCATACTACACGCTACCACAACACAAAACATCGATACGAAAACAATGCAGCATCATCGCCCAGGCATGCGCAATGGATGTGTCCAATGAGCGAGTGAGTCTACCCTTAACGATCTCTCTTTGATTGCCTGAGCGATCGTCATGATCCACCATTATCATGATCCACCCTACCCTACCCAGGGCGCAATACTGCGTGGCTGTTGCTGCTTGGCATGAGTAAGCAACACCGAGCAGCAGCAGCAGAGTAACAACTGACTCATGGAAATGAAAGACGTGAGTAATCCGACTCGCAACAGGTGAGGTGATGGAGGAGGAGGAGGAGGAGGAGGTAGAGAAGCACGCGTCGACTCACTGGGTGACACACTTGCCTGACTGAGAGAGGCCAAGTGACTCACTCATATACCCCTTCCCATCCCCCGACCCGAGACCAACGGCCATCATTCCCAACAGCACCCTACCCTGCCCCACCCCCACCCCCCAAAAATCACCCACCACCTCGCTCCTCGACGCGCGATAGATTCCTCCATCAATTCTGCCGTAAACAAAGTTGCTGCTATGGCTGTTCTCGCTGTTAATCTTCGATCATAAACAAAGGGTTCAGCAGCTGTTACGAACAGGTCTTAGGTAACGGTAAGGTCATAAATATTGCTAAAAATCAAAGAGAATAAAACAACAGATAAAAGCAACGCGTCTGATCGCCCAGTCCCTCAGACAAGGTCAGTCCTACAAGCTAAGGAATGCATGAGGAGAGACGGGGGGGGGGGGGGGGGGGGTGTTACTTGTGCTGGGGGAGGGGAGAGGATTGATGGATGTTTACAGCTTAGAATTGATGCTAAGGTTATTTAAGACTACTTGTTTTAATTAACTGTACTATTTGTATGAATGCCTTTGCTTTGATGTTTTTATGTCAAGCACAAATATGGCAAGCAAAGGTAGGCCTAATTTATGATAGGTTCTTGATCAGGAAATATTTTCTGATATACTTTATTTTAAAATCTGAGTCATTTCCACGTCAGTGGAATGCAACGAAGATCTAAACCGTCGTATATTTTCTTTCCTGAATATGAGACAGAACAAAGCCAGTTTCCAAGGCGAACGAGAAGGGGTCCACTCAATGCCATCTTGACTTCAAGAGGGCATTGGTCCACTACTGTAGAGAGAAAGGAGAAAGAAAAAGTGAAGTAAACAAGGTAAAAACAGATATTAAAGCGGGCTAAATCTCCATAGCAGAAACGCCCACCCCAAAAAAAAAAAAAACACCTTTATTCTGATGACCACTAAAGGCCTATGTTTTTCTAATAAAAAAAATCGCCACAAGAAGATAACTCAGACGTAAATCCCAAACGCAGATTGCAAATATTACTAAGGCTATTTCTACGATTTACTGGGGGATGGGGGGTCGGAGGTTGATGTCGGGGGGCCGGTGAGTTTTTCTCCTGACTTCACTATTTAACGGATCGTTTTATTTATCTCGGTCTCTCCCACATTCGCCCATGGAAGAGGAACATCCTCCGAAAGAAGAAGAAGAGGAGGAGGAGGAGAAGACGAAGAGGAGGAACAAGAAGAAGAAGAACAACAACAACAACAAAAATTAAGTAACTAATTCGAAGTGAACTTCGAGTCATCGTCAAGCCCCGCCCCCTACCCCCCAAAATTATAATATATATATATATATATATATATATACATATATATATATATATATATATATATATATATATATATATCCTATCTGGTCATGAGGTCTTGATTTCAAAAGGTAATTAATAGCCACAGGCTGTAATTCGCCTCATTACGCCCCTGAAAGTCGTCGTGCATAACATTCGAGGAAATCGTTAACGCGCTAATTCGCTTTACGGCGCATCTCACGACGGCTGAGAGAGAGAGAGAGAGAGAGAGTTAATGCGTTAATTCGCCTTCAGTTGCACCTCACGACGGCAGACATTACAATCGAACTTAAGTCTTAAGATTAAGAGAGAGAGAGAGAGAGAGAGAGAGGAGAGAGAGAGAGAGAGAGAAAGATGGTTGATGCATTAATTCTTTGTCAGTTGATCTCACGATTGCAAAGTTAAAATCGATCTGGAGAGAGAGAGAGAGAGAGAGAGAGAGAGAGAGAGAGAGAGAGAGAGAAATGCAAACACAAATGAGGTGTGACCGAGCCCCAAGTGTCGGCGGTGTTCTTTGGTGTCTAGAATATTCAATGGCAGCGGACATTCTCGTGCCTCTGGCAGAAACAGCATCCGATCAAAGAGATTTCCATAAGAAGAATGCTCGAAATTGATTCTGAAGAAGAAGAAGATGATGAAGAAGAAGCAGGTAACGAATTATCTTTAAATAAACTCTTCGCAATCAGCTGATATTCCTTTACTTAACACACATAAGCTTAGAAAGTATGCATATCTGATCACCTACAATTTTAAATTGAACGCATACAGAAATAAACGCATCAAGGTGTTTTTCTAAATATATAACATACACAATTACTGTAATCACACAAGTATTTGCATATATCAAAATTAAATAAAGATCAATCGCATAATATATAATATTCATACATAATTATGCGCTTATATTAAAAAACATTATGGAAACCATTAGTATATCTTCAGCTGAATTCACAATAATCATATTCACACAAATGACCATTAAAGCTTATATCAAAATATATGCACAAATTTAATCATACACACAAAGGTTCATACACATAATCCAGTTCTGACTACAAATAAAATACATAAATATCCAAAAAAAATTAACTATACTTTTTATAGCATCTTTGAGATCCTATCTTTTGATAACACTTATGTAAGAATATTTATCTTTGAAAAAATTTCCGGAGTACAAAAAAGTATTTTTGTGCTTATTTAATCTGTTGTTAAACAGTTTTTCTCTTTTTTTTAGAACTAATTCAAGTGCTGTTTTCCTTGGTAGTCATTAATCTTTTAGGATAACAACTAAAAACAGTTGGGTGTGGAATTCCTTTCCTCTTGTTTTCTCTTAATATATTTTTTAAGTTTATATCCCATATTTTTTTTTCATCAAGGTAATTTAATGGATGTTCTGTCAACCTTCTCCCAAAATATTTTAATAATAAATGAACTAGGATGCTAAATACTGTATTTTTTTACTATATTTTCGTATTGCTTTGAATGGTGTAAAACTTTGAAGGGTTTAAATGGTCAGTTCATAAACTTTCAATATTTATCAATTAATTAAATGGTCAGTTCAACTTTCAACAATTATCAATTAAGATAACAAGTTGTTATAACCTCAGCTCTTGTCAACTGGATAATTACTCGTATGAATTATCGTATATACTAATATCATTTCACCGTAAAGGGAGAGTCTGACGGCACTGGCATGATAATGCTTCCATCAATCCCAAGCCAGGTCGAAGCATTCAAGGGAAACAGAAGCAGAAAGAGATTTCCGAAGCCTATAAGTAGACAACGGAAAGTAGCCGAGGGAACAAATTTGACCGACAGTTGATTTCCAAACAGTGAAAGTGTGAAGTGGCGCACTGTCGGGTGTTACGAAGAAGATAAGTGGTAGATTCAGCGTACGACCGAAGCAAGACCCATTCTCCACAAGTATAATGAACTCACTCTATACAATATATATATATATATATATATAATATATATATATATACATATATATATACATATATATATATATACATATATATATATTTTATATATATATCATATATATATATATATATATATATCGTTACAAATAATATGAATCATTACAACCGAAGGTACTTATTATTGTAACTAAATGCATTTTTTTTTTATTTACACCCATAAAACTGACTCAAAATTATCAAAATTAACGGAAATGTTTACAAAAATGAAATGTTTACTATATTCCCAAACCATCAACATGTAATGACCAATATATCTTATCCTTTGTAAATATGGAAATTTTTTTTTAAGATGACATATTCTCACATAAGTGTTATCAAAAGATAGGATCTCATTGATGCTATAAAAAAAGCTGTAATTTTTTTATTTTTTTTTTTTTGCGTATTATTTTGCGCCCCTTGGAAAATCTATTTGTAGTCAGAACTGGATTTTGTGTATGAACGTTGTGTGTATGATTGAATTTGTGTATAACTTTTAATATAGGCTTTTATAGTCGTTTGTGCTAATATGATTGTTTCATACGAGTAATTTTTAAATATTAAAAAAATAAAGAAAGACGAACCACAAAAACCAATTTTTTACTGATGCCCAAATGACTCATCTCGGAGGCATCCGTCAATCTATTTTCGGTCACTTGCCACCTCCCCCACCCTTTACCCTCCATCCATTCCGCCCCCCCCCCCCCCCCTTCGAACGGGGCTATGTCAGTGTCTTGTCCCTTTTGCCCTTTTCCCTGCCCCACGACCATCGCTGACAAGTGACGCAATTGCGGATACGACGTCGTAAACCCGCTGACACAACACGAGAGGCACATTTTTCTCCATTTCCTCTCTCTCTCTCTCTCTCTCTCTCTTTCTCTCTCTCTCTCTCTCTCTCTGTCTCTCTCAGCTTGTCTACTCTAACTGAAAAAAAAAAAATGTGTAACACATAAGAGCTGCATCAATTCTGAACAAAAAGGCAATATAAAATATTTAAGGGTTGCCTCTATCTCGGCACGCCTACTCAAGCTTTTATAAATAGAAACAAATATAAAACATAAAAGGTTGTATCTCTTCTGAATAATAAGACAATATATACCAAAAAGGGGTTGCATCTCTTCTAAATAAATAAAAATAATAAATATTATATACAGGGTTGCCTCTATCTCGGCACGTCTACTCCAGCTTCCATAAATAAATAAGTAAAAAGAGGAAATATAACAAAAAAGGGTTGCATCTCTTCTAAATATAAAAGAGAATATGAAACATGAAAGGGTTGTTCATTTCTAAATAAAAATCACAGAAGATAAAACATTAATTGTTTGCCTCCTTCAAAGAACATCAGGAGTAATTATCATACACTATTTGATGGTTCTCTTCGAGTTCACCTACGACAGATACAATAAACTTACACGATGTAATTAAGGTAAGAATTCATGTTTACAGATTCACATTCGAATTGTAGTTTAAAACCGTAACTCTTGAAATAGAAAAAAAATGCAAAAATACAGGAAAAGAATGAAGCACACCAGAAACGACCTCTGAATAATAATGATAATAATGATAATAATAATAATAATAATAATTATAATAATAATAATAATAATAGCACTGTAAATAATACCAACCCAGATCGGAATTGGAGGACTATGATAGAGCAAAAAAAAAAATAAATAATAAGATAATAACCAACTTTTTTTTTTTTTTCCCCCCCCCCCCAAAAACCCCCCAAAAAAAAAGGTTTGGTTACGATTAAATATCATACTTTCTGATACCAAAATGAAGGAAAACAAATTATGTGCATATAGGAAAGGAATTATAAATTTTACCTTCATTATAACATTCAAGAAATCTAACTTCTTTCCATGTGTTTCCTTTCCTGGGAAAATGAGAAAAAATGAAAAAGTACTTATATAAGTTGAAAAAAAGTATTTTCCAAAAGAGCTGCAAAAAAGTAACACAAGACAAGAAAACAAAAACGAAACGAGCGGAATACTTTATAATGATAAAAGAAAAACAAGGAATACGCCATAATGATAAAGGAAAAACAAGTGAAATGCATTACAATGAGACATGCCTTATCTTTCATCTAAGCAAAGTTCGTCAGAATTAAAATGTTTCAATAACAACCTAAATAAAATATAAGACTCATCGAAGCCAAAACGTGGTATTATATCAGCCTCTTGTGACGATGCTGGATTTTAAATACAGCAGTGTTTGCAATTTTTACGAAAATATCAGCTCCTCATGACACTGTTGGTCTGCTGCCGTGATATTATTTGAAAACAGTGGCCACCTTTAATGCCTGGTTTGTGATCTAAGTACTTAGGCATGTGTGTGTATGTGTACACACACACCACACCACACACCACACACACACACACACACCACATATATAATTATATACTAATATATATAATATATATATAATATATCTATAAACTAAATTTTACCAATACCCAATCACATATGCAAGCATTGGGAATAATTTGAATCTGATATATATATACATATACATCCTTAAATCCACGGTTTTAGAAAGGTAAGTGAAACCGGGAATTGGAACAATTAAGTACTTTCGCAGTATTCTTACATTTTCAAGTTCACACTATGTGACCTTGAATATATATATATATATATATATATATATATATATATATATATATATATATATAT
>NC_087212.1:5725301-5736121 GCF_015104395.2 Macrobrachium nipponense
GTAAAGGAAGGAAAAGGGAATTGATATAATGATCTGAAGACGAGTAAAAGAATGCGCAATCGAGTTTTCTCTACAGCGTATAATCAACCCCACCAAAAACTTACCTATTCTTTCGGTGGCCTGTGTTGTTGCGTTGCCAGAATAAAATATAAACTACTGAGGTTAGAGGGCTGCAATTTGGTATGTCTGATGGCTGGAGGGTGGATGATCAACATACCAATTTGCAGCCCTCTAGCCTCTGTAGCTTTGAAGACCTGAGGGCGGAGAGAAAAAGTGCAGACAGGCAGACAAAGTCATCTCAATAGTTTTATTTCTTATTTTTTTTTTTTTTACAGACAACTAAAAATGAGTGAATAATGGTCTTCGTTAGCTCGAAATTTGTTATACTACATAATAAAGGAACAAACTAAAAGGAGTACTGAAATTTATAGAGGTTAAAAAAAAAAAAGTTACCGTATACGGATGTTTGTCCACTTGTTCTGTTGTAGAAAAAAACTGCAAATGTGTAAAACATAGTTTAACTCATGTTTGAATTTCCGAAACATAAAGTTTTCTATCTAAATTTTATCATATCGTGGCAGATCACATTTCTCTTCATCATGAACGTCATCATTTCCCATTTTATTTTTGGATATCCTCAGATCCGTCGTCATCCGGTTCATCCGTCGTCATCCGGCTCATCCGTCGGGACCCATTTGTCGTCAGTTATAATTTATTATAGCTTTCTGCATATCTTGTTTTGTATCATAACTGTCTTTCAATTACGTATCATGAAATTTATTATCGGCTACAATTAATAGTTTTTTCTTGTATCTTTGTTTTGAATCATAACTGTCTTTAAATTACATTTCATAAAAGTCATTACCGGCTAAAATATTTTCTTTAACATCTTGTTTAGTATCATAACTGTTTTCAAATCAAATGTAAAACTTATCGGCTATAATAAATTAATTGTATGTTTCCATAACTTGTTTTGTATCAAAACTGCCTTTAAATTACATCTCATGAAAGTTATAATCGGCTACAATATTTTTTAAAACATTTGTTTTGTATCATAACTATTTTCAATATGTAAAAGTTATCGGCTACAATAAATTAAAGGTTTGTTTTCATAACTTGTTTTGTATCATAACTGTTTTCAAATCATATGTAAAAGTTATCGGCTACAATAAATTAATAGTTTGTTTTCATATCTTGTTTCGTATCATAACTGTTTTCTAATCATATGTAGAAGTTATCGGCTTCAATAAATTAATAGTTTGTTTTCATAACTTTTTTTATATCATAAATGTTTTTAAATCATATGTAAAAGTTATCGGCTACAATAAATTAACAGTTTCTGTTCATATCTTGTTTCGTATCATAACGGTTTTCAAATTATATGTAAAAGTTATCGGCTACAATAAATTAATAGTTTCTTTTCATATCTTGTTTCGTATCATAACTGTTTTCAAATCATATGTAAAAGTTATCGGCTACAATGAATTAATAGTTTCTTTTCATATCTTGTTTCGTATCATAACTGTTTTCAAATTACATATAAAAGTTATTATCAGCTACAACTAATAGTTTGTTTTCATATCTTATTTTGTATCAGAACTGTGCTTAACTTACGTATCATGAAAGTCTGAACAGCTGTAATAGCTGGGATATCTGCGCACTGAAATTGCTGCAACCAATCACATACTCCCACGTTACAAAAAAAGTCTGAAAGCCACAGGATTTCCTCCTTATATTCAAAGAATTCCACGATAAAAAGTCTGCCTTTCAAAATATACATGCATAAAAAAACAATATTAATAAAATACAGGAAACATTATTTCCTAAGTGACAAAATGGTGAAAAAAAATGTATTGCGGAGAGAATAAGGGATATGACGTGGCTACCATCAATATGCAAAACAGGAAGACGACAAGAAAGGAGACGAGTCCCCAAAGTATATTATGCAAAATAGCAAACGTATACCTAGGGCCATAAGTTCTCCAAACCGTATAGGCTACAGAATGGGGGAAGAGAACAATGCTTTAACAATGAGAGCTTTATATGGGTGAGATTCGAGAGAGTCAGCTGCCACAAAGAGAGGTAACGCGTCGCACGTGACTCGTAAAAAAAAAATAGAAAAAAAAAATAAAAGTCGCCTGTAATCGACCGAAAAAAGGATAAAAAAAAAAAATGACAATCAAAGCACGTGGAAGCATCCATCTCGTCTTTGTTCAAATTTCCTCTTTCCTTTGTACAAACATGATTCCATTTTCCTGTTTTTTTTTTTCTTTTTTTTTTTAAAGCCGTACTCATCACTCTCGTGCCTGGTCTTGCAAAATGCATGCGCGCACGCACAGACAAACTCACTCTCTCTCTCTCTCTCTCTCTCTCTCTCTCTCTCTCAGGACGCAACGCAACTCGTGCACTGATGACGCAATTCGACTAAAGATCACTTCCGCTCTTTTGCGAAGCAGGATAAAGGAAACGACGCTCTACTGTAATGCGATCGTTCGACGATCATTCGACGATCGTTCGACGATCTCCATTCGTGTGTGTCTTCACGGCCGATCGCTGGTTTGGTTTGGTTAGGTTGTTGAAGCAGATGCCTCTCTCTCTCTCTTCTGGCGTAAGCGTTTCGGTAATTGAATAGAATAATAGCCATGTTCGGATCATCGAGCGACCGCTGGATGGATGGATGGAAGGTAGGATGCTTTGGTGGTGGTGTCAGTGTCCTATAAAGACCTCTATTGGTATTAAGTGCCACATGTCACCTGCATAAACTCTCTCTCTCTCTCTCTCTCTCTCTCTCTCCTCTCTCTCTCTCTATATATATATATATATATATATATATATATATATAATATATATATATATATATATATATATATATATATTAATATAGTATATATATATATATACTTTTTATGTATATACGTATATGTATAACTATCTATTACTGACAAATTTCAGAGAGAGAGAGAGAGAGAGAGAGAGAGAGAGAGAGAGAAAGAGCATTAAAAAAAATTCACATTACTTAATTCGTTCTTGGAAGAATTAGCCTCCCCCTGGAGGTCATCTGGTCATCTGGCAAGCAACAGAGAGAGAGATAGAGAGAGAGAGAGAGAGAGTATCAGCACCTTTAGTATATGCTGTCATGCCATCAACCTATGGTCTCTTTCATTCCGATATTACTTGATATTGACAAAATTGATGCAGTGTTCAAAAAGGCGGTAAAGACGAATTAGAAAATAACGGAAATTTGTTCTCTTACAGTTCAATTACTTTCCATCATTTTTCCCCCTTCTCTTTCCTCCTCAAATAGGGTAAGAAAGGCCCGTTTGACATTCCAAAGTCACGCTCCTCAGGCGACGGAGGAGGAGAGAAAAAAGAAGAAAAAAAAATCCAAAAAAATTAACCTACCATTTCGTGAGGGAAATTGAGGTCAGGAAAGTGGGCGTTTTTTATTGCGACCGGAGGCTTGTCGTTGTTAACTTTCTTTGGAAAATTTAAAATAAAATAGAGAAGATAGGGGCGGTTTGTGGGGTGTGTATTCATTATGTTTCGTTAATTACTACTTTAATCATTGTATAAACTTAAAATATTCTATTTGTTTCAAAATTTGTAAGTGATCTCTTCTTTTTTTATTTCCCTTTAACTTCTGTTACTTCTTTCTGATGAACACTATATATTCTTTGGAAGCTTGAATATCAAGGCAATGCTCCCGTGGGTTTGTTTCATATGAATAGGATTTATCTTCTGAAAATAATAATAATAATAATAATAATAATAATAATAATAATAATAATAATAATAATAAAAACTGCATAAGACCTAATAACTTACTACTTATTAACCAGTTAAATGTCTTTTGACGGAACCTGTAATACCGAGAGAGAGAGAGAGAGAGAGAGAGAGAGAGAGTGGAAATTCGGAAATTCATCCTCGGGGTTTCACAACTGCCATGGTCATCGACGCCAAGTGGTGGAAGAGAGAGAGAGAGAGAGAGAGAGAGAGAGAGAGAGAGAGAATCACAACTGATTATTATGACGCGCAGGTTGCAAACTCCTTGTAAGAATGAACAAATCCTTCTAACGAGAGAAAGAAACTCCGACGGACAAATAAGGCTGCGGAAATCATCGAAATCAGACAAAACGGCATAAGAGTAGCCCCCCCCGCGCCCCTCCTCCCTTCCTAACCCCCCCCCCCCCCCCCCTCTCAAAATGAATAAAGAAAAGCTAAATCATTTCCTCTCGTCAGGAGGAAAAGGAAAAACTAGACGTGGCTTTGGGGCAGAGGTGTATCTAATTCGGGCCAAGAGGAAGACTAAATAAGGTTTTAAGAAACTGTGACAAGGTTGTTTGCTTAATTTAATAATGGTTATTCATTTGATTTTCTTGGATTCGTTGTCAGGTACCAGAGAGAGAGAGAGAGAGAGAGAGAGAGAGAGAGAGAGAGAGTCTCTTCACTGAAAGACTGGTTATGAATTTTATTCTCTTGGATTCGTTATCAGGTAAGCAAGCTGCCTAGGAAAGAGAGAGAGAGAGAGAGAGAGAGAGAGAGAGAGTAGAGAGAGAGAGAGAGATAGAGAGGAAAAGATGGCACCCCTGGCGACTTTCATGCGTTACACAAAACTTTACTGATATTACGAAATACCTCTGTACTTAGATTCACTTACTCTGCTGGTTTCCAAGTAGCCACTGCGACACACTGCCGCACATACCAGACCCCCAAGGCATGGTGTCAGAATCCAAGCAGTACTTTCAGGATGAAGCTTCTAACCATAGGGAAATCATTGAAGTCTCATTCCACAATTCAATTACTGCTTTCGAAGTAATATATACTAAATTCCTTTTGAATAATGAATAATTTCGCCCTTTTTATTTCACCTTTAAAGGATTAAATCCATTATTCAACACCGTACTTGGATAATTATCAGGTTGATTCCGTATTTCATTTGTTAATGATCCTAGTTATTCGGTGATATACACACACACACCACACACACACCACATATCTATATATATATATATATATATATATATATATATATATATATATATATATATATATATTTACAGCACAGAACTGAAGGAAACGTCATGAACAATTTATCCGCTTTATTATATATATATATATATATATTATATATTATTAGTATATATATATATATATATATATATATATATATATATATATATAATATTATATGTATATATATCCCTATAATAACTATGGTTATGCTATACCTATATATATATATCTATATATATATATATATATATATATATTATATATCACGAATAACTAGGATCATTAACAAATGAAATACGGAATAAACCTGATAAATTATCGAAGTACAGTGTTGAATAATGGATTTAATCCTTTAGAAGTGAAATAAAAAGGTTCTTTTGGAGACGAGTTACAAAATTTCCTACGTACTTAACGTCTTCGAGAACTTCGCATTCTCCTGTACCATCAAATAACAAGCGTGAACGAATACTCCGTCGTAAGTAAGACTTCATTATTTATGTGAGACTCTAAGAACTGCATATCGGGAGCTACAATGCCCTTGTTTATAACGGTCAAGGTAACCGCACCAACCACCGTGCCCACACAAAACACGGGGCACTCGAGTAGTATACCATTTTAACCCAAAATAACAAGATACCGACGTACTGCCTGAGTTCCCTTTAACGCGACGAAAATACTCGAACAACTGATTAAAATATCACTCAGGACAGACGATAAGATAAATCTTAAAAGAAGCTTGCATGGCGACCTGGTCGTCTTACGTGCACAGACACACACACACACACAGACAGACACACAGAGAAACACGACCCAGGCGAAAGATCTTGACCGATCATCTATCCGCGCCAATCGCGTTGATAACTTCTCCCGAAAACTGAAATATAGGGCTTCTTCGGACGGGCGATAACGTCTCTCTGAGGTCACGAGAAGATGGCGGCTGAGAAAAAGTCCAGTGACGCAATCTCAATTAGTAATTAGGATGTAGAATCAAGAATGTAGGACAAAGGCTAAGCGCTGGGACCTATGGGGTCATTACTGACAGTAATAAGGTTAGAACGGTGTAACAGGGGAAAACCTCAAAGCAGTTGCAATAAGGATCAATTATTAGGAGAGGGTGGAAAGTAAGAAGGAAGAATGAGATGATGCACGCAGGTACAGTAAAAGAAAGGAAAGGGGTCGCAGCAAGGGGACGAAAGTTGTTGTTGTTTTTTGATTAAGCTGGCCTTATGCCAGCACGGCTCTTGCTCAGAGCAGCCGGTAGAGAAGGAACTTTAGGGACGAAGGTACGCTGCAAAGAACCTTAAAACTAACGCCTACAGCGCATCGAACGAGGTGCACTGACGGCACTAACCCCCAACCCCTTCTGGGGTATTATTGAATGGGAGTGAATGAATAATAATGATGAATGAACGAACGTTCCTATCTCATACCCACAAAAAGTGGGACACTTTTTTGAAGTCCAAGATGTCCCCGTCCTTGTGAAATGGACTGATAAAAATTTACTTTTTCTTTCTTTAAATATAACTTTAAGTGTTCTGCTGAAAAACCTTTATGGGCAGAGTCGACAGACTATAAACCTAAGATGACCCCAAGGAGCATTCAGCTTGGAGAGAGAGAGAGAGAGAGAGAGAGAGAGAGAGAGAGAGAGAAGGAGAGAGAGAGAGAGAGAGAAAAGTTATAGGAAAAGGTGACGAATGAATAAACAAGAGAAAATCCAGAATAAAAACAGACACACCTGAATTCACGAGACGTCTGCAGAGAGCAGGAATGAATTTGCTCTTAGCTTAAAGATTTGGAGATCAGAAGACTCCACAACTCCACAACTGCAAGAGGTTATCTATTCCTCGTTCCAATTGTAGCCAAAGTAAAACTCCTAACAAACTGAGAAATATTAAATTGATACTAGAAAACGACACATTGTCGGCAGCAGCAGCAGCAGCCTGCCTAATGTAAACATTACTAAGCTATTACAAACGTCAAAGCATCATAATAAGGCCAAAATGCCAAAACAAAAACCAGTTATTTAAAGCAAAAGGAAGATACTCAACATGATTTGTTTGCATGGTGTTTTTACGTTGCATGGAACCAGTGGTTACTCAGCAACGGGACCGACGGCTTTACGTGACTTCCGAACCACGTCGAGAGTGAACTTCTATCATCAGCAATACACATCTCTCACCCCTCTATGGAATGCCCGAGAATGGAACTCACGGCCACCAAGGTGGCAGGCCAAGACCATACCGACCACGCCAATGAGGCACTTATACCCAATATAAATAAAATAAGTACGAAACACTCCAAATACCTCTTTAAATTCAATTAAGTTTCCATTGATATCATGAAACAAAAATAAACAAGGAAATTGCAAAGCTACTTCCTCTTGAATCGGCGTGACCAAAACTACTGATCAATTATACGAAGCAAAATAATAAATATATAAAACTGTATTTAAAAAACGTAAACATGGAACTTATCATGTCGCTATTTTCATAAAGGAGATCATCCATTCTTTAGTAATTTTACGTTACCTTGTGGCTGGCTGCTATATCAAAAGGCACCATTGCTCTAAAACAGCACAATAAAATTTACGAAAGACCTTGATTTTACCAAGAGTATTTACGTCTTCAGAGAGAGAGAGAGAGAGAGAGAGAGAGAGAGAGAGAGAGAGGACTTAACATTCCCTGGAACTTCACTTGAAACAGACCATAAAAACAAAGCGTTCACTTGCGCAACACTTAAATTAGCTAAGAAAAAAAAAATTAAATTACGTAGCATTGCTTACTTACCATCTGCCATTCCTGCCAAGATTCCTGGTATCGGAATACCGGGAATCTCATCCCACCCTCGTTACTGATCAACAAAAACAATATGTAATTATTATCACCGTGACCGCGATGGGGCGACGTCCACCAAATGATGTTCTCAAAAAATCGAACAAAGCAAATACTACGAAAATGGGCTAATTAGGTCTTTACGAAGGTTATTCTCGGAATCATTTAAGGGTTCTCGATGCCCAGATCGTCTGGCATCCTGTCACGGCTCTGGTAAACGCTCTCTTGACCTCTACGTAGAAGGAGGTTCTCACACCCACCACCCCTCGCCTCCTCACCCCTGAAGAGGTCCTTCCCATTCCTGACTCGCCCCTCCCTCCTAAGGAGGTCCTTCCCCTTCCTCACTTCCCCAACCCCACTCCTACGAAGTTACTCCTTTTCCTAACTAGCAGGTCCTTCCTACCCTTCCTCACCTCCCATCCCCTCCCTCTAAGGATAGCCTCCCCCTTCCCAACTCCCTCACTCCCTCTAAGAAGGTCCTCTCAACCCCTTCCCCTCAAAGAAGGTCCCCCTTCCTAAAGCCCCCACCTTAAGGAGGTCCTTCCCCTTCCTCACCTACCACCCCTCTTCCCCTTCCTCACATCCCCCTCTCCCCTATAAGAAGGTCCTAAATTTAATCTCCTTGTTCCCATCTCCCCTCTTCACCTATGAAGGTCCTCCTCCCTTTCCTCACCTTTTTCCCTCAATCTAAGAAGTCCTTCCCATTCCTCACCTTCCCCCTTCCCTCTAAGAAGATCCCCCTCCCCCACGTTTCCTCAATTCATCCAACCAACCAATACACACACACAAAAATTATATACCAAAACTATCTTATTGCTTCGTCTCTGAGTCTTGAGTTTAGATAGTTCCAACCCGCCTACCCCTCCTCCTACGACCCTTCCCGTTTCCGCCCCCCCTCCCCCTCCCCCCATCCCGAATCCTCTCCTACAATAATGTGCAACAATAACAACTCGACTTCTCGGAAGGGGATCGAGAAGGGGGTATATATACGTTGCATCCCTTCGTATGCATTTCGTAATAATTGCCCCCAGAGAGTTTTCCTCCTTTCACAGTACGCTGCTTAACGCAATCTCTCTCTCTCTCTCTCTCTCTCTCTCTCTCTCTCTCTCTCGTCCGACTCTTAACATGATTCAATAAGCAGGGGAAGTGGATGAAGCTAATGATCGGTTGCACGAAAATTGGGACGAGTTGCGATATTCTTTCTGCAGTTTGAGTCTGAACCGATCTCTCTTAATGTAAGGGGATTTTACGTACTATGTGCTATCTATATATATATTAAATTGAATATATACATTATCTTATGGATACAAAGTTAGCCTTAAATTTTTCATTTCCAAACATAAAAACTTTGTGCAAGGCATGAAAAGAAGCATTATATAAACATTCATATGTACATATACATCCAAAAACACACACACATATATATCTGTGCGTGCGTGTGTTTGTGAGTTAATGTGCGTGAGCAAATGAGATGAACCTAGTAAATAATACGCAAGTAGTACGTAAAGATACGAAAACGCATTCATACCAGTGTTACACGAGATGGCAAATAAATAAAAGACAGATATAACTATGTTAGTGTAATACGTACAAGAACCAAGCTACAGAGGTAAATGGCGCAGAGTACGTGTGGGTTCGATGGGCTGCTGATAAGCCTTCAGTGTGGATTCACTCCCCCCCCCCCCCCCCCCCTCCCCCTGGGTAAACCGCTTAAATATCGAAAACCTTAGTAATCTATAACTACGAAAAATAACAGAAAAAATATCAAAGATAATTATATCAGGCGCAATGAGCCCTTTGAATGATCTCATTTACTCACATGAATAGAGAGAGGAGAGAGAGAGAGAGAGAGAGAGAGAGAGAGAGAGAGAGAAATTAAACCTACCGACCTCTCCCATCATAACAAGTTCCCGATCCGGTGGATTCCCGCCGGGAATTTCCTTCTTTTCGACGGATGCAATTCCTGATGATTCGTGAAGGGTGAATCTTGTCCACCATGGTGGTTTACAAATAGTCCGCTCATAGTGTGTGCGCACAAGTTTGTATGTATATTCATAAATATGCATATATATAGTATGTATAAGCCACGCCATTTCACACAGGAATTTTGTTTTTACTGCAGTACCTTAGGTTATTTGTCATCTTTTTTTTTTTTTATTACATTCATTCAGTTAAATGAAAGATTCCTTTATCGCTATCAGTGACCTAAAATCTATATTCCTGAAAGAGGAATTGATTCTGTTTATTTCCCAGATTGATTTAAACTTGTGCCTCTTCGTACTTACTTAAAATAAGGAGCGACAATACTTTGAAAATCTATATTATCCTTATTATTATATATTCAGAAGGTGAACCCTATTCATAGGGAACAAGCCCACCAAAGGGGCCAACGACTTGAAATTCAAGCTTCCAAAGAATATTATGGTGCTCATTAGAAAGAAGTAACAGAAGGTAATGGGAAATACAGAATATATGCATCAATGCATCCGTGTAACTCTCCAGTATACACCATATTTAATATAGTGTTTACGACTGGCTCATGTAACCAGAGAAAGGATAAAAAAAAAAAGGAAGCCCAATTCGAGAGAAAGTAAAGAACACGACGATAAACTAACAAGAGCAAAGGGTTTTAGGCCTTTTAAGAGAAGAGAAGATACGCCCGTTACCTCACTATGTCTTGTCTGACACCTCGCTGATATCTTTAACGATCTTCGCGTCCTGCCAAGACGTGGTTTCAGCCAAACCCTTGGTTTCGAAACCTGCGTCAGGAGTAGTCTCGGGGGACGACCCATAGTCTAAGGAGGACTTTTGGCCGACCTATCGGCCTCAGAAGTCGTAAGGTTAATTACCGGCCGCATTAAATGGCGCCTATAGGCCTATCTCCCAATCAGCCGTACTGTTATAACGAGAGAGAGAGAGAGAGAGAGAGAGCCAGCCACAGTGGGTGGGGAAGATAGAACAAAAGGTGATTATTTA
>NC_087212.1:5736621-5752804 GCF_015104395.2 Macrobrachium nipponense
AGGCGCCAAGTTACACGTCGGAGCGACCAAGGTACGAAATGGCTTTTGATTACTTTCATTTCTCGAAATATCACGTAGCCCCCTTCACCGGCTTAAGGTTCTTCCCCCCCCCCCACAACACACCCCTCACAAAATCTCTCTCTCTCTCTCTCTCTCTCTCTCTCTCTCTCTCTGTAGTATAACCCAATTTATACTGAAATCAAAATTATTATTATTATTATTATTATTATTTTATTATTATTATTATTATATTATTATTATTATCCTCTCTCTCTCTCTCTCTCTCTCTCTCTCATCTCTGTAATATACCCAAATATACTGGGAAATCAAAATATATTATATATTATTATTATTATTATTATTATTAACATCGTCTCTCTCTCTCCCAGTGAATATATTAAAGATTCAAAAACTATCCTTATCTATTTTTCTTGTTCTCTCTCTCTCTCTCTCTCTCTCTCTCATCTCTCTCTCTCTCTCTCTCTGGCATATAATCATCAATATTTATCTTTCAATTTCCTAAATATTTTCTATTTTTCTCTCTTTTTCTTCTCTCTCTCTCTCTCTCTCTCTCTCTCTCTCTCTCTCATGGTATATACTGCAAGTTATTCCGCTCTTACCCTTTCTCGCTCGATCCTACTTAAAAAAAAAATCTATAAGAATTTCGATACTAGCCCCTTGACCAAACCATGGCTCGCTTCGAAGTATCCAGTACCAAATTTTCTTCCGTCCTCACTGCCCGATAATTCAGTTGTGTCTACACAGCAGCTTTGGAAATATTCAAAATCATATATATATATATATATATATATATATATATATATATATATATATATATATATATATATATATATATATACTTGACGCTGAGAAAAAAAGACATTTCCCTTTTCTGGGAGTCATCATTTCTAAAAATAATAGATAAATAAATAAATAAATAAATAAAAATATAAAGTAAAAAATTTATGGAGTGGGGAAAAAAATTATGGAAAATATATGAAAAAAAAAAAAGACATGGAAAATACATGTATATAATTCGCCTCCACTCCCCGAAGACTCGGCCATCTCAATAACCAAGCAAACATTACACAAAACGCCTATGAACACCACTTCCGCCCGCCAAAGTAGATTAAGAGGGAGGGGGAGGGAGGGAGGGGGGCCAAACCGACAACAAAGGCGCGGCCCGATAATTAGCAGGACGCAGCGCCGGGGCAGAAAATCCCCGAAGATAATGAAGAAAATAAGGATAATTAAAGCGTAATAATACGTCATTCCCACTCGGAAAACAAATGAGAAGAGGAACTGAGGCCAGGGAACAATGACAGGTCCGGAGAGACGGACAGACAAGACCGTTTCGCCGGAAGCTTCTTCGTTTCTCCGATTGTTATAAAATTTTGTGGTTTCAGTTCGCGAAAGAAGAATCTAAAACAAATATTAAATTATCGAAGAAGATAACTTTGTAACTTTGGAAATCACACTGTATTGTACTTGGGAGATCCGACGTAATTTTCATTTTGCTTTGACGAGTGTTTTAAACTATTATGTGTAACTTCGACCAATGACTTATACAACAAATGCTTTAACCAGTGACTTATATATCTAATAGCTTTACGGAAACTTTGATCGGATTTACTCATATTCCGATGCTCTTTTCAATTCATTAATGTTAATATTGTGCTTCCATGTTAAATTTATTAATTCAATTCATTCGTGTTAAATCTGTACTGCTCTGTTCAGTATCTAAATGTCAATAATACTGTATTGCTCAGTTAAATTCATTAATGTTAATAATAATGTATTATGTTCAATTTATCAAAGCTAATATTGTACTGTTATGCTAAAATTATTAATGTTAATATTTTACTGCTGTATTCAATATATTATTAATGTTAATATTGTACTCCTATGTTCAATTTATCAATGTTAATAATATTATACTTATATGGTCAATTCAACGTCAATATTGTACTGCTAAGTTGAATTCATTAATGTTAATAATATTGCTTGCTATTTTTATGTCAATAATATTTTACTGTTATGTTAAATTTGGTAATGTTAACAAAATTGCCTTGCTATTTTCATTAATGTTAATACTGTACTGCTCTGCTCAATTTATTGGGTTTTTCTTTCATATTTATATATACGTAAGCCTTTCTTGAACGGGTGACGACGATTTGCACTGGACCGGAAATACATGAGTGTTTTCAGTTTTTTACCTATATTTTTTTTTTTTTTTTTTTTTTTGCAAGCTTCTAATGTTCACTTTCTTCGACAACGTAAACATCAACACTGAGCATTTCCTGTTAATAATACTAGAGGATCAGAAATTGCTTTGTCCTGTTACAAACACACACACATGATCGTGAGATCGAATGTTGCAAGCGTAAGATATAACAAAAATGAACATCTATAACCATCCGATTATATATTATCTGTCGCTGTATTGATAATTTCATTCACTGAGCTCAGAGCATCGTAAACAAATATTCCATTTTCACATTAATAATTATAAAATATAAGAATTTATACGAATAAAATTACACATGTACCACACGTACAATTAGATTTATGTCTCCAGCTCATTTATCATTGTCTCTATTTCAGTTTCCGGTTCATGAACCTATAACTGCTATATTCCCACCGGACAACTTTCTTCAATAAACCAAATCAATAACCCGTAACCAACGATGCGCGGTACGTGTTTCCTTCCCTCGATCAGTCATTGGTTCCATCCATCAACCAGTATTGGCCGAATGATTTATATCAACGAATCGCGCCAACCATCAATTTAGATTTCGGTATCCTCTCCAGGGGACGACCAAACCAACCTGCTTTCACTTCTTCCACGTTCCCGAGGCGAATCATAGCAGCAGTAATCGGCCGCGGCGCGGGAGAATTGATTGGAAACGCTTGTCTTCGGAAGGGAAAAGTTGAAGGCCTCTTCAGGAAAATAATAATAATAATAATAATTAATAATAATAAAATAAAATAATAATAATAATAATAATAATAATAAATAATTAATATAAATGGGGTTATTTTCTTTATTGCCAAATCGACCTTATCAACTCTCAATTTGAGTCTCATTTCTCAACAATAATAATAATAATAATAATAATAATAATAATAATAATAATAATAACTAATGCTTTCTTCGCATTGCGAAAATACAGATGGAACTTTTAGTTGAGTCAAGATCAACGTCAATGTGAAGTATTCATCATTAATATAATAATAATAAAATAATAAGCTTTCTTAAGCATTGCGAAAATATAGATGTAACTTTTAGTTGAGTGCAAGATCAACTGCCACTGTGAATGTTATTCATCATTAATAATAATAATAATAATAATAATAATAATAATAATAATAATAATAAAATAATAATAATAATAATAATAATAATAATGGGTTTACCTTCTTTGACGTATGTTATATACCGCCTCGCACGTTCAGGCCTTTTCTCTTAACTTCTATACATTCATTATTAGTTATAATAACATAATGATCACCGCCAGTGTTTTCTTGAAATAAAAAATAAATAAATAAATAAATAAAGACTAGAAGTTTTATTTTAGCTACAACCAAAATGTGGTTGAGTCTGCCCATCGCTGTTGTGGAATCTTCCGACCTCCAGATGTGTCATTCCTGCTTTCTGGTGACGTCTCGCGAATTCCCGTTTTAGTTTTCCATCACTTCATATTTATTTATTTTGATCGCCTTTTCAGATAACTTGATCTTTTATTCTTTCGTTCTTTTGCAGGCTGATTTTCCTATTGAAACCCTCTTGGGTTTTCAGCTGGAGATTTGAAGAGAGAAAGGGAGTCATATATCGCTCAATGAGGAAAATAAAGCTATAGCTTCGTTTTTACAAAGGACGCAGTACTGAAGTACACATCAAACACTGAATACTTGTGTGCAATCTGCGCTTATCATGAAAGCTATACATCTAATAAACATTGGAATCTTAAAAAAAAAAAAAAATTCAAATTAAACTCCCCATATAGTTGGAAACCAAAAATTATATTATTATTCTGAATATTTCCCAAAATGAAAAACATAAACAAAAACTAAATCAGCAGCGAAATTAACAACGGCAGCCAACCGCCCCCCCGCCCCCAACCAAACTAAATTCCTCCGCGGTTTCAATTACAAAGAGACGGGGCAACAACAGCGTTGGTGGACCTTTTGTTCTGACCACAACCCCTTTACCTGGGGTATCAGTGTACCGTCGTACTTCGGACGCCCACGACTGTATCCAGGAGTGTCCTTAAGTATCCTTTAGGGTATCCTAGAGCAAATATTATGTTGGGCCTATCATATCTCCTAAATCCACAAGCTGCTGGCTTGGGTCAATAGCTCGAGAAGACGTTTCGTTTGCACATCCCACCACGAGAGGCTCTGTCTCGACCGTCTCACACACACAGCGTTGGCCCTAGGGGGAACCCCCCAAAATTCACCCCTTTTTGAATAGTAGATGCGGGTCTCTCTCTCTCTCTCTCTCTCTCTCTCTCTCTCAATAGAATACCCTATGTATATACTGGAAATAAAGATTACTATTATTAATATTATTATTCTCTCTCTCTCTCTCTCTCTCTCTCTCGAGTTACAATATCTTTAACAGTAATTCCGACCTGTTTTTATAACTCAGCTTCTAATTCTCCAGAGTGCATTTTGCGAGTTCTGCTCTTAATTTTCTTGTTATGGATCAAAGAACAACAAATGCAATCGACGTTCTCTCCATTATGGTGATGAGTTCATCAAGATATGACAGGTGACATATCTCTTTAAAATTCGTCGAAATAACATGATCACTGGGAATTTGCAATCATAACGAGACGCAGAATTCTAAATGAGTTGCATACGGTTCAAAGAGAAACTGCCAATGAAAAGAAAAAGTTGGGCTTGGGGTCCAATGTACCAGATTCACAAAAAATCGCACTTTGGAGTTTTGTGAAGATATAACTTCGTATCTAGTCACTATGATCATGCAATATTGCAACCTTAAACCTTTGCCAGGAGATTCAAGTCAGCAGCAACTGCTATGATCAGGAAATGGGATCGTCTGCAGAGATTAAATTCCTGCAGTCACTGAAGCTCGTATCAACAAATCCTTTTCAACAAATACTTTTTGCAATTTATTAGAGGTCCCGTTTAGATACGTCGACTACCTTAAAAGACAAATTAATTACTATAGTAGATTCACATCAACCGTGCATTTGATGTCTAGGCCCGTCCTTTACGACGCTCCTGATAGGCTGTTGATAAGCCAATCACAGGACCGGAAACTTTCAGTCTATCTCGAGAGTTCGCATAGGCAGGATGTATGTACTCTTTCAAAAGTATCCCTCAGGAGAGTGGAACTTACATCTTACCCATGTGAACTCTCGAGAGAGACTGAGAATTTCCAGTCCTGTGATTGGCTTATCAACAGCCAATCAGAAGCGTCGTAAGGGACTGGCCTAGACATCAAATGCACGGTTGATGTGAATCTACTATAGTTCCCCATTGTGTCTCAGTAAAAAAAAAAAAAAACTAGCGGCAAAATGCTTGCGATCTTTCGTCCAGTTTCATCTGACAGCGTGATCTGTTTATGAGTTATATTTGTCTTGAATTACCTTTAAATAACAGCAGAAAGTCATCCTGGTTGCTCAGCATGAAAGCCAGATAACCAAGGGAAGCTGCAGTTCCCTGCAAGTTGTAACAGATGGCTGGAAGAGCCAAACCACTGCTTATAAACCAGATTTGTAAACAGGTGCAATTCACGAACAACTTAATATTAATGTTTTGCGATGTTATTAAATGGTATTTCTGTGACATCATTTATTTTCATAAAAATAATCGCAATGCTTCGAAATTCTATATAAGAAAATAGTTCTTTATAGATAAGGGATCTCAAATATCAAATCACACGGTAATTTGTCTTGAAACTCTCTAGTATCTGAGCGCATATATATATATATATATATATATATATATATATATATATATATATATATATATATCATATATTTACATATATATGTTTGGATATTAAGCCTTCTTTTGACTATGTTGTCCTCTGTAAAATCAGTTTGCCTTCAATAAAGGGTCCGAACAGGACCGAAAGTACTCGGCTATCTCGCTTTTTCATTTTTTCCTTCTTGGCATAAAAACCTTTATTTATATAATGTATGAATAAAAGACTTCATATAAAATTAAAAGGTTTTTCAAAAACCTCTGGCGGTATTTTAATTAATGTTCCCTAGTAGTAGTAGCAGCAGCAGCAGCAACAGCAGTAGTAGTAGTGACCGACCGAGAAATTCTCAATTAGGTGGCAGGCAGGACTCCTGACCGAAACTCTTGAATTTCACCCTCGTAAGCCGCTCTTTCACCCAACCAAACCCCCAAAATCCCTGGCGAGCGTGACCTGGAGTGGTGACCAGGGCTGGCCCGGTCGCTCGTGCTGGCCCGGGCGAGCAGCGTGAGAGAATTCAACAGGTGAGGAGACGCCGGGCATCACCTTCCCCCTTACCAGATGGAGGAGGACCCCGTTTGAGGAAACCCTCGACGTATTCCGGTGGAATTCTCGAACGGAGTTGGCGATTTTGGCTCGTCATGCCCACAGGTTCAAAAGACGTTGCGAATACGTTTATCAATGAGGTCCACTGATATTCACGAGTGTTGGAGTAGGAATTAAACGGGCGTTCCTTAAGCGACCTGACCACCTATAACCTACCCGCCCTCCTCCATTATTGCCAGCAGGGGGGAGGGGGGGGGGGGGATGCCAATTTAAACTTGTTTACCGAAGAAGCGCGTCCGGCCTGTCTAAAGGCGAGCTTTTGTACGAGGTGTTAAGGACTGGCAAAGCGCAAGGTTTTGACGGGGCAAAATTAACCCAGCCTCCCCCCCGCCCCCCCTTACCCCGACCACGATACATCAGCCGAAATGAACGGGTGTGAAAAAAAAAGAAAAAACTTCTTTTCTCCAAAGGACGAGGGTGTTGACATACAGATTTTTTTTTGGGGGTGGGGGCTCTACTTGGCTCTAGGCTACCTATATGGAAATTTGTTTACGTGGCTTGTTATTTTTTCTTTCCCCTCCCCCCCCCCCCCTCCCCCCCCCCCACCCCCATCCCACCCTTTTACCTCTTCACCGACGTCCCGTCATCATCATCATCATCATCTTTGGAGAGTGGGCAGCCACAGACGATAAATAAGATTACCGATGGACATGACTCGTTTATTGAGGATAATACAGTTGTTTGTAGCTTGGGGTATCGCAGAGAGAGAGAGAGAGAGAGAGAGGTAAACTTGGAGACATATAAACCATTTCTAAAATACTATAGAGAGACAGCATTAGACTTGTAGGAGAGAGAGAGAGAGAGAGAGAGAGAGAGAGAGAGAGAGAGAAATTCTAAACATAAAAATTTTTAAATACTGTAAAAAGTCCAAGTTTGCAAAAGATTAAGAGAGAGAGAGAGAGAGAGAGAGAGAGAGAGAGAGAGTCTTAATATATTAGAGATTTAAAAGTTTAAATTTGTGGACAATCAACAACACACAAGAGGGAGAGAGAGAGAGAGAGAGAGAGAGAGAGAGAGACGCAATATAGAAAACATAAAATAAAAAATATTGTAAAGAGAGAGAGAGAGAGAGAGAGAGAGTCTTAACATATTAGAGATTTAAAAGTGTTTAAATTTGTGGACAATCAACAACACACAAGAGAGAGAGAGAGAGAGAGAGAGAGAGAGAGGGCGGTCGTGTATCGGGTCGTACCTGAGGGAAACTGCACCATCATCGAAGTCGTGAGGCAGCCAATGGGTTGGACTTTAATCTGAGCCACGCACGGCCCTCGCCCTGGCACGAACTCGGGCCCCTCACATTCCCCTTAAAAAGGGGGCCTTTCTCGGACCAATGGAAGGGATTATTCATCAACGAAATGCCTCCAATTGGGCGACAGCATGTGACCTGAAAGGGTGGGGGGAACCGGGGGGGGGAGGGGTAGGGGGGGGGGAGGGGGGTATGCCTGATTGGCCACTGAAGTATATCTGATCGATAAATACCATTGCAGGACACAACCTGTTATATTATAGTAGTTGCGTTCGCTGCCTCAGGTGCTATTACCGATTGCTTTTCTCTCTCTCTCTCTCTCTCTCTCTCTCTCTCTCTCTCTCCGTGCATGACTGACCAATCATATTCTCTTAATTTAATTTTTCGACTTTTGCTTTTTTTTTCTCCATCTGAGGAAGAGACGGGGAGATAGAGAGAGTCCTTCTCTTTACAATCAAGAGAAAGGAAGACGATATCTTAACCATACCCTCTTCACTTCTCGAATTCTTCACCTCAAGTGATGCCTACAGCGCATCGCATGAGGTACACTGACGGCACTTAACCCCCCTACGGAGAACATATTCAGGAGTCTGTACAAATTCAAGTGTAAAAAAAAATCTTTTATGTTAAG
Organism: Macrobrachium nipponense; assembly: GCF_015104395.2. NCBI lineage: Eukaryota > Metazoa > Arthropoda > Malacostraca > Decapoda > Palaemonidae > Macrobrachium > Macrobrachium nipponense. The sequence goes on from NC_087212.1 coordinate 5,745,061, forward strand.
AACGAAAATAAAACAAACAATGGACGAGAAGACGCAACGTACAACATTGCCGTCTTCATAAAGAATGTATTGGGAATTTTCTAACGACCGCGGGTGGCCCATCAAACTAATTTTATAAGTCACGCGCTGGATAGCCTATCTCGAGAGGCTGACATTCCGAGAATCGTCCTCTGAGTACGTCGGGACTTTCTTTAATAAGGGCTTAAGGACACAGAAGGTCATTCGGGAGATCGTTCAATATAAATCTGGAATAAATTCCTTCGTGGAATAAAGCTACTTGACTGCCTCTAAGAACCTGTCACCATAAAGAAGACGCGATGTGGAAAATAACTATACGTTTCTACATATAAGGATTATTTTATTTCACTATATACACCTTTCACTTCAAATAACAATAGGTTTTTTTATGAAAAGGCATGCGAAGGTTCTTACGTGAGGGCAGCTGCTAAATACACGAGAAATGAATTTGCAATCTTACGATAAGTAGCCGCTGTTTAGAAGCTTCTAATAAAAATAATTCTACCTAGGGGAGTGGAAATTGTAAAGCCCTTACATCTCTCTCTCTCTCTCTCTCTCTCTCTCTCTCTCATCTATATAATATATATATATATATATATATATATATATATATATATACATATATATATATATGTATATAGTATATACATATGTATATATATATATATATATATATATATTATATATATATATATATATATATATATATATATTTATATATAAACTCAAATCAGATAATACTGCTAACCAACAGGAATACTCCAAAAATACATACCGTAATTTTTAAGTTGAAAGATATATACGTATATAAAATACACATGCATGTGTAAAGCCCTTACATCTCTCTCTCTCTCTCTCTCTCTCTCTCTCTCTCTCTGTCACACACACACTACATATCTATATATATAATATATATATATATATATTATATCTATATATATATATATATATATATATATATATATATATATAAATATATATATATATATAGGCTATGCAGGTATATCACATACATCCATTCAGGAAATCGCAGACAACCACATCAGAAGAATAATTTATTAGAGACGTTTCGCACATACAATGTGCATCTTCAGTCTGTTGAGATAAAAAACATACATATTAGCATTCAATAATAGCAGGATTCTTAATATAGTAAAAAGACTAAAAATTAACTTAAAATTGACATAAAGGACTAAAAATTGACAAGTAAAAGTAAAAAGTAAAAAGTACAAATAAAAAACAAATACCAAGGCGCAACGAACCGTTTGTTGAGAAGGAAGGAGATAGAATGACTAGACTTGGGCAAGAAGTTAAACGTTGACTATTCAACGAGGGAACAAGACGTTTAATATATAATGACTCTAGAGTGGTTATGTAATCAGAGTCTTTAACCGAGCCTAAAATAGAGAAGTGTTGTTTCTTCACCTCTATCTTGCAATTGATTGCGTGGTTTTTTATGTTTGAGTGTTCAGGCCTACTTAATTTTTGACCGGTCCTGAAACTAAAGCCCATGTGACTGCAGTATCTCATCTGCAGCAGCCTCCTAGTCGATCCAACGTAAATTCCGGGACATCCCGGGCACGTAAATTTGTATACCACGTTGGATCGCATGAACTGCTGCAGACGATCTTTGAAGCAGAAAAAAGAGCCTATTTTGCATGGGTTGTTAGATATAAGTTTTATATTTAGACAGGGAATTTCACTTTCTATGATTCTAGTTAGGTGTTGTGAAAATTTGCTATTGTATTGTTTTACAGAAGGTACGTGGACGATACCTTCTCCCTTTTTAGATACGAATGGCAAGCTTTACAATTTTTACAGTTTATTAATTTGAAACACCTTAACATTAATTTTACTGTGGAACTCGAAAACGGTAATTCATTACCGTTTCTTGATATTTGCATAACTAGGGATCAGTCAATTTTTAACACTTCAGTTTTTAGAAAGAAAACATATACGGGACTTTCTAATAATTTTTATAGTTCTTGTCAAAAGAGTTTTAAGCTTAATGCAATCTCCACTCTGGTTCATAGAGCAATAAAATACTCATCAAACTGGGATATCTTTCATAAAGAAATTGAATTTTTATCTAATATCTTCCAACGAAACTCGTACCCTAAGAATGTATTTTTTAATATTGTTAACAAACTTTTAACTTTGCATTTTAAACCACCCATTCCAATGATAGGCGTACCAAAGAAACTAATGTATGCCTCCATACCATATATATACAATAGCAAATTTTCACAACACCTAACTAGAATCATAGAAAGTGAAATTCCCTGTCTAAATATAAAACTTATATCTAACAACCCATGCAAAATAGGCTCTTTTTTCTGCTTCAAAGATCGTCTGCAGCAGTTCATGCGATCCAACGTGGTATACAAATTTACGTGCCCGGGATGTAACGGAATTTACGTTGGATCGACTAGGAGGCTGCTGCAGATGAGATACTGCAGTCACATGGGCTTTAGTTTCAGGACCGGTCAAAATTAAGTAGGCCTGAACACTCAAACATAAAAAACCACGCAATCAATTGCAAGATAGAGGTGAAGAAACAACACTTCTCTATTTTAGGCTCGGTTAAAGACTCTGATTACATAACCACTCTAGAGTCATTATATATTAAACGTCTTGTTCCCTCGTTGAATAGTGGAGTTTCATCTTCTCCGCTTTATCTGGCATAGTCAACGTTTTAACTTCTTGCCCAAGTCTAGTCATTCTACCTCCTTCCTTCTCAACTAACGGTTCGTTGCGCCTTGGTATTTGTTTTTTATTTGTACTTTTTACTTTTACTTGTCAATTTTTAGTCCTTTATGTCAATTTTAAGTTAATTTTTAGTCTTTTTACTATATTAAGAATCCTGCTATTATTGAATGCTAATATGTATGTGTTTTTTATCTCAACAGACTGAAGATGCACATTGTATGTGCGAAACGTCTCTAATAAATTATTTTCTTCTGATGTGGTTTGTCCTGCGATTTCCTGAATGGATATATATATATATATAATATATATATATATATATATATATATATATATATATATATATATATATATATATATACATAAACTCAAAATCAGATAATACTGCTAACCAACAGGAATACTCCAGTAATATATATCGTAATATATATATATATATATATATATATATATATATATATATATATATATATATATATATATACATGCATGTAATATACGTATTTTTCGTTTTTTTTTTGGGCAAATATTTACTTTTAATTTCTTCAAATGATACCGCTTACGTGTTATATCTATAACTTTAAAGGAAACACTTGCAATCCTCCAGAACTTCTTCGTATTTTCATGGACGAAATCTCGAAGGAACAAAAAAAAAAAAAAAAAAAAAAAAAAAAAAAAAAAAACCCTGCTATTATGTTATATATTTCATTCCCAAAGCCGACAGCTGTTTCAGCCATTAACCCACAGCCTTCTTCAGGACTGCATTACACTTACGGCGAAACTGCATTCTAATACAGACAAGGGTATGTAGCTTCCATTCTTGACACTGCTTGTCAAACTGTAGTTCTATCAGATCTAATTTAATATGTCAAGGTTTTAAATGATAGTTTTTGTCTCCTTTTTATTATTTTTTTAATTTAAATTTTTTCTGTGTGTGACTGACTGCTCTTTTGTAATGTAAATATATATGCCTGCACGTATGTTCGTTACTGCAAGCCCAATATATATAAAACTTACACAACACCTGCCACTCTACACAACTACACAGAAGACTCACCAGTATCACGTTGAAACCTGGGAAATACCCTGAACCATCCTCCTGTATCTTGTATGACCTCTCTCTCTCTCTCTCTCTCTCTCTCTCTCTCTCTCTCTCTCTCTCTCTCTCTTTCTCTCTGCATTTTGAGGTCCCTATTTTCTCTTCCTTCCTCAGAATATTTCCTAGCTGTAAATTCTTTTTTCACTAATGTACCATCGTTCATTCTTCCCACATGACAGAGCCACCTCAATATATATGCATCTCCCCCAGGGCAGTGAAAAATCACTGGCTCTGTATCATGATCAGTTGCTGCTGCAGTGTGGGGTCTGTGGTAGGAGGTTGAATGAGCTTGTTCCATGTGAATAGGTTTCATCTACTGAAACAATTAATAATAATAATAACCCTTCATATCTTCAGACACTACATAAACAATTCTTCTCTCCAGTTTCTACCTTCTATCTTTCATTCGCATTTAACATCCACACTTCACTTCCATAGTGGAGAGTTGGTTGAACCATTTCGTCAAACATTCCAATATTGGGTTCCAAAGACACCTTGTGCTACTTCGGATACTCAGTGATTCACCCTTTTCTCTCATCTTACCACATCCTAAATGGAAAATTTTTTTTAAATTCTGCAACAGTCAATATATATCTTTTTTCTGGTGTGGAGGGTTAGGGTCGGGGTAGAGGTGGCGGTATTATTACCAGCATCGTCAGAAGAGGAATGAAAATACCAATCCACTTTGCAAAATGTGACGATCTATATGTTTATATGGATCGTCCTTCCAAAATTAACGAACACAGACAGAAGAAAAGGCTGGTAACTTCAGTATCATTTCGAGATGCACGAAAAAGAAAAAAAGCAACAGAGAGAGATAGAGAGAGAGAGAGGGAGAGAGAGAGAGAGAGAGAGAGAGAGAGAGAGAGAGACCTTACCTTACAGACCTTACAGTTCGTTCGGGTTGCCCACCCCCCATGGGTCCCTCAGTGTGAGGCGCCTCTAATGTCTACCAGAGAGTTGCTAGTACATCTTCCGGTATATTTTGCATCTTCCAATCTTGGATGGTCTGGGATGCAGTTTAGATATTTGTCGAGCTTATTCTTAAATACATCTACGCTCACTCCTGATATATTCCTCAGATGAGCTGGCAACGCATTGAAATAGACGCTGCAATTATCGATGCTGGTGCGTAGTGGATTAATGTTCTGTGTGCTTTCCTTATTTTTCCTGGTATAGTTTTGGGCACTATTAATCTACCCTCGCTTGCTCTTTCTGATATTTTTAGTTCCATGATATTTTTCTGTTATTCCTTCTATCTTCTCCTTTCTAGACTATATAATTTTAAGGATTGTAGTCTCCCAGTAGTCTAGGTCCTTAACTTCTTCTATTCTAGCTGTAAAGGACCTTTGTACCACTCTCTATTTGTGCAATATCCTTTTGATATTTGTGTGGGTACCATATCATATTGCAATATTCAAGTGGACTACGAAACATGTTTTATAAAGCATAATCATGTGTTCAGCTTTTCTTGTTTTGAAAGTGCCGTAACAACATTCCCATTTTTTGCTTTACATTTTTGACCAACAGAATGGCTATTTGATCATTGCATAACATGTTCCTATTCATCATCACACCAAGGTCTTTAACTGCTTCCTTATTTGTGATTGTCTCATTATTAGGTCCCCTATATGCATATAGCTTTCCTTCTCTGTCTCCATAATTTATTGATTCAAATTTATCAGAGTTAAATACCATCCTATTTACCTCTGCCCAACTCATATACTTTGTTAAGGTCTCTTTGTAGAGCGTTCCTATCTTCATCACAAGTAATTTTTCTCTACTTATTCTTGTGTCATCAGCGAACTACTCCACTACCGAATCCTAACATTACTGTCTATGTCTTCAATCATAATAACAAACAATATTGCAGCTAGCACCGTACCTTGTGGCACACCGGATATTACCTTGGTTTCATCCGATTTCTCATCGTTTGCAATAACTATCTGTTTTCTGTTGTGTAAAAATTCTTTTAACCATCTTCCTACTTTATCTACGATATTGTGTTTTCTAATTTTCTTTGCTAATATATTAATGGTCTACTTTGTCAAAAGCTTTTGCAAAGTCTAGATAAACCACATCTGTTTCATTTCCGCTTTTCATATTTTTGAATATGTTCTCACGGTGGACTAACAGTTGGGTTTGTGGTACTTTTTCCGGGTACGAAAACCGTGTTGTCCTATTAAATTTTAAAACAAAATTATTTTTATTAAATGTTTCATAATATTTTTTTCTTTCATTTTACCCTTTCATACACTTTCATAATATGTGATGTTAGACTCACAGGCCTATAATTACTTGCCTCTAGTCTTGATCCACTTTTGAAAGTAGGGGTGAATATATGCTAATTTGTGCTCATCATAAATCTTGCCTGTATCTACACTTTGTCTTAATAATATTGCAAGTGGCTTTGCAGATAGAACAATGAACTACTTTCTTTTTAACTTAAATAGCAGGGGACTCCAATCCGGCCCCCTGCAGCAGCTCCATTTTTTTTTAAATTTTCATTAATTTGCCTGCAGAACAAAAATATCAGCTTCATTAATTTCTATGTCAGCTAAATATTCACTATTTTTTTCGTCCCTTACTTCTATATCATTATCTTCATTATCTATTCTAGGGGTGAATTCTCTCTATATCGTTCTGCCAGTATGTTGCAAAATTTCCTTTTTTTCATTCGTTAATCTCCCTTCAATTCTCAGAGGGCCTATTTCTATTCTTCTTTTTATTCATCTTCTTCGCATATGAGTATAATAGTTTTGGGGTTTTGCTTGATATTTAATAGGGTTTTTTTCTTCCAAGTCCCGTTTTTCATTTTCTTTTGATTGTATAATCTTTTGTTCTGCATTTTCTATCTTACTTTTAGTTCTATAATACTTTCCATGCATTTTTTTTCTTTTGCAAGACCTTTTTTCCACTTTCTGATTTTCTGGAACAAGATCCCTTCTGTCTCTTGGTATGCATGTATGATGTTTACTTTTCCCTTTCTTCGGTATATATTTATCCACTATTTTCTCCAATATTTATATAATTATCCTCCGTATTTACCGTATGTCATCACTTTACGAAAATGTTTATCCCAATCTTTGTTTAATTCTTCATTAATTTCTGACCATTTTATATTTTTACTGTAGAAGTTGTCCATATCCTTCCCACTTTTTCATTTCTTGCTTATCTCTATTTTCACTTGCTTTGGAATGAACTGTTAATTCTATGACATTATGATCTGAAATACTCGCATTAATAAACTATTATTTCTTTAACATAATTCATCTCGTTCACAAATACTAGGTCTAAAGTATTTTCCTTTCCTTTCTTGTTGGCAGGTGATTTATTTGTTGAATGTTGTATTTCTAGTAGCATATCTAATAGCTTTTCAATTGCCTCTTATCTTCTGCAGTACTATTACTCTCTTTTTTATATGTATAAGTACAACCACAGTCTCCTATTCGTTCTTTCCATTCTACGAAAGGAAAGTTGAAGTCACCAGATAGGAGAATCGTCCAGTCCTTGTGATTTCTATCATATATCATCCAATTTTTCAATTATTAAGTCAAACTCTTTAGTATTAGGAGGTCTATATATTTACTATGTTCATCAAGTTTTTCAGATTCAAATTCTACCGCTATTAGTTCACATTCTGAGTTACTATATTTCTCATATATTTTTCCTTGTTTTTTGTGTCTTTCCCATATATTGCGGTTCCCCCTTCCCCCTTGATTCCTATTTTTCTATCTGATCTATAAGTTTGGAACCCTTTTATTTGATCATCATTCCCAGTCTCTTGGGAATACCAGGTTTTCACTTATATTCATTATATCTATTTTCTTTTCATTTTGGGTTAGTTTAGTTCTTCTAAGTACTCTATTTTTTCTTTTTGAGTTACTCGTCAACTAAAACCCTGCGCATTCATCACTATGA